>NW_027489345.1:0-52387 GCF_050948215.1 Halictus rubicundus | reverse complement strand
CCCAACCAGAAACCCAAAAAATTCCATAAAATCAAAGTGTTATTTAATGAAATAAAAATTGCAAAAAATTAAATGTATGATACTGAGTAATCCTCCAACTTTCTTGCATGTTGCAGATCCTAATCAAGTTTAGTACAGGGTGTATAAAAATTATATGTCACGACCACCATAGCGTGATTCTACACCTCTGGATCGGTGGAAAGCTGTTAAAAAAATGCACCGCAAAATTCACCTTGACCTTGGAAATCAAGGTCAAAGTGTCGACAAATTTTCTTTTATTACATCGTATAGTACTCGTCACTCAAATTTTTCGATACTTTGACCTTAAGTTTCGAGGTCAAAATGAATTTTGCGGTGCATTTTTTTCACAGATCTCCACCGATCAGGAAGTGTGGAATCACGGTATGATGGTCGTGACATATAATTTTTATACATCCTGTACAATGAATATATCAACGTAAAAATTCATTTTAAAACCTGCACAAACAATTCCGTCACCCACATATGGGTGACGCGGCGACGAACGTGTTAAACAGAGATGGCATAGCGGGGATAACTCCGCGACGTTTATCACCCAGGCCTTGGCGACATATACAGAGAAATCACTGTATCATGACCTGTTAAGTGCACAATGTTTTCGTTTTGTCCGTGAAATCTGTTTCCTTTAGTCACTCGATTCAATTCCAGCTTAATTTAATCCCTTCGGTTGAAGAATTGGAAGAACAAATTTTAGCATTGGTTTCTTTATTTAGTTTAAGGATCGCTTTATTTTCTTTGTGAGCGGAACGTACCTCGGGTTTTTGACACGCCCGCGCGGGCTCGCCTCGGTCTCTTAATTCGCCAGAGAGGAAACCGGGACTCGCAGCCGGGCGTAGCAAGAAAGAGACGAGGAATCACGGCGTTCTTAATGCATCCTCTTTTGGTCCTATTCCGTTATCCGCCCACGCTCCTCTTATTCTTTCTTCTTCTCTCGGTGGAAGACGCGCGGAGGGTCCGCGTGTCCAGGTTTACCAAACGATCGCATTCGTTACGGGAACCGCTCCTTAAAAACGTAGTTACCCCTTAAGGTACGTTCGTGAGCTTGTAACGGGGTTTTTCCCTTGGCAAAGGTGCGCTCGCTGTTCCCCCCCCCCTCTCTCTCTCTCCCACGGCCGCTGTAATTTATCCGTTCGGCGAACTATTTAAATTCCGCTCCCTACCGGTCCGCCCCTGGCCGCGAAACTTCCATTTATTTAAATCGAACCGCGCTGCCGCGATCTCCTTAAAATTCTCGAGGCGTCGCGGTGATCGTTTTTCCCGGCGACCGCCTCCCAACGATCCCCGTAACGAGGAATTGAAGAAACTCCCAGTTGCCGCGAGCGTCTTGGCACCGTTTCAATGTCTAACGGCATCGACCTTGATTTTATGGGAATTTTCGGATACCGGGGATACTGCTCGTTTCCGAGTATCTTGCTCGCGGAACTTGTAGAGCGGCTAATTGCGCGACCGCGTTCCTCGACCCTGTTCTTCGACCCTGTTCGCTTCATGGGCGTGGATTTCGTCCTCTCGCGACGATTCTCTTCTCGTGTTAACGTTCCGAGGCCCAAAAAGAATAGAAGACACAAATACCGTGGCGAACAAGAGAAAGTTTAAAGCCTCTTTTGCGCCGTGACAATATTAGGTCGTCCCATAAGTTCGTGCCGTGGATATGTTTATATTATTCACCGTCGAAAGGTATTTTAACCAGTTAGCTGTTGCGACCTCTTTGAAAAATGTGTACCTAAGTTGCGTTGCAAAAATTAACCGCTGTTTGAATTATATAGCTGTCTTGACGAGTATACTCGTCACGACACAAAATATTGCCATTTCTTCATGACGAGTATACGAGTATAGGTTAATGAAAAACCGCAGAAATTTTATAGTGACGGTATGATGTCTTTGCCAAATTGTCAGAAGAGGTTATGGAATGAAAGGGTGATTACATATTTTATTTTTAGAATTTAAATGGTACAAGAGTAAACGGCACGAACTTATGGGACGACCTAATATTAACGTGTACACATACGTTCGTCGACATTTCTGTGAATGCGTTGCCTTTGACACTAGGTTTAACACTTTGCCTTTAACACTGCTTCAATTTGTATAACGATTCGTGAACACCTAACAAATTAAAATTGATAGCCTTCTCAGGAATAGGTTCTCCGTTTTATGCGTATCGCAGCGTAGCCGCCAATATCGCCGGAACGGGATATTCATCGGCCGCTTAAAAACGCGGCACAAAGCACGGCAAAGTACAACAAGCGAAGTAAATAAAAGTAAAATCCCGCGTTTCCGTGGAAATGATGAAATACGGGCAGACGTAGGGAAGCGGTATCGAGTGCATTGCACGCTCGGAAGCCCCGTCGTTTTTCCATTAAAATAAATGTGCATATTAAAGCGGCCCGCGCGGTTTGTAATTAAAATTAACGGACGGACGTTTCTGTTCGATGGTGGGAGAGAGAGGTTTCACTGCACGGTGCAGAAATTATTTCGCTTTCGGAGCGTCGCGTCAGTTTAGTCTGCCGTTTCAGACTATGGCCGAGCTGGCGGTATAGTCTCGCGGAAAATAAATTGACATTACTATCTCGCGGCTCTGGTAATTCCCCATGAGTATTTATTAACTGATGCAAGCTCTACGAGCGGACACGTGAAAATATTTCCCAAATGCACATTTCTTCTACAAACCAACTCTATTTTACCGAACTTCTTGTATTTTAGTTTCTTTTTTTTTACGTTTGATGATTTTAAAACATCCGGCGTACTCCTCGATGGAAATATCGAACGTTGAAAATCGCTTCTGCGTTACAGCGAAACGCGTTCGTTTCAATTCATTTTTGTCGTTCATTAAAACTTTCCCGTTCCCCTTTCAATATTGATTCTTTCCCGGGCCGGACGTTTTGGAACGTTCGGTAGATCCCGGACCCTCTCGCCGCAGAACATCCACCGCGGACCACTTGAACTCTACTTATATTGCCCGAAGCTTTTCCGTTTCATTCATTACATCCTACTTATCCCGCGAATTTACGCTTCGAACTTTGAACCGCTCTCCACGGAGTAGGTACCGTATCCTTCGACGATCAAACTCTCGTCCGGTACACGGTGCCCTGGAACTCCGTCCGAGCGCTGCTCGCTCTTTTGTCGAGCTGCGAAAATAACGGAAGAAAATCAACATTCTCCTCCCTCGGTAACAAGCAACGGTAATTAATCCCCTGGCCGGAGATTTTTTTTTTCCCAGCCGTCGAAGACCTGTACTATTTTTTTTTCTTTCGTTTTTGAAGGGAGAGAGGTATATATCGTTGGGATTAATCCCAGAAAATTGTCGTGCCCCTCTGACCAGGCCAGCTCGCTCGTAAACACGCTAATTAAAGTGTCGTTTCACGGCCGTTTGATTTTCCCGTGGCAAAGCGGAGAAATGGTCTCGGTCGAATCGGTAATACCACGGTGTAAACTGTCGGCAATTAAGACTGCCGTTAATTACGGTTTTAACCTACATTGAGGCGCGTTTGTCGCGTCACACCGATCCCCGTCGCGCACTATGAGAATGCGCGAAGAATGGCACGCGTGCGTTTGTCATGCGCGCACGGCACACGCTAAACAAACGCTCTTAAATCGTACTAAATTCTGCCGAATACTATATTCTATTGTATGTATGTATGTATGTATTCATTTATTGTTCCCCTCAGGGTTACAATCCCATTACATCACATCTCCTTCAACTCGCAAAATCGCAGACCACTAAATACACAGAGAGAGAGAGAAAGAGAGAGCTACTGTCGCTTTTCAATATAATAAGTATAATAAAATAATAAAAACGGACATAAAAATATAAAATAACAATATATCAAAATAAAATAAATATTCTATTCTTATATCTATATATAAAATATATATTCTATTATTTTTTGGAAATTTTCATTGAATTTAGCACAGGCGGAATATTTCAGCCTCGAAGTTACAAAAATTGAAATGTCGATAATTATTCGGTTCTGTATGGGACTGCCTGAAAAAATTGATTAATGCAGCGTTTCTTTAATTTCGCGGAGCATTCGAGTTTCGTTCGCGCAGCTTCCGTTTCTGGAAGCAGCGGACAGCAGCGGCGGCCATCTTTTCTCTGGATCTCTCTCCTCCGTGCACCGCGTGCGGATGCGAAAGGTGGAGGCTACTGTTGCCTCGTGCACGGTGCACGTTGCACGTTGCACGTTGCACGTTGCATGGCTGCACACGCACACCATCTTTCGCAACGTGTTCCGCCGTTGCCTTCCTTCTACGTGGAATCGCGGTTTCTTGGATATCTCGATAGTTATCGAGTCGTTGGATACCCCGACGCGATTCTCTCTCTCCCTCCCCTCCCCCCAGATCGTTGCGTGTTTCCTCGTGGATTTGCTTAAAAGGCCGTGTTCCCCTTTATCTCTTTGCGCTTACACGAGAACGCGGGTTAATTTTATTTACAGCGATCGGCCCCGCTCGTACCGGAATAGAAACCAGATTGGTGTTTAATTAGTACTCCCTTGCGGCGAACTCTTTAAACCCAACAAGACCGAAAGAAGGAAATATTTTAATCGAGATAATTAAATAATCGGTGCACCGCCGATATTGACGCAACTCTGAAACATCGCAAAGAAAGGAACCGAAACTGAAGAATATTTTCTTAATGGATGTTATCGAAATTCCTAGTTTCTGAAACGTGGAATATTTTTACGAATTACGTACGAGCAACATATAAGTCCCCAGTCCGCTGCGACGGGCAGGTATACTTATTCTCGTCACACTCTGTGTATTTAATAATCGGAAGTTGTAGGAACAGGATGTGGGGATCATTTGAAATTACAGAGTCCCCATTTCCACCACTCTTGTCCGCACACACTGAAATTGACGTCTGTCGAGCCCCCTCCACGGCTTACCCCAAGATGAGCGTCGGAAAATAAGGAAAGTTTTTTTGTTGCGATCGAACGCGTTACCCTCCGTCGCGATAGGAAACGAAGAATACGTTTTCCTCGGTCCCTGCATCCCCCTTTTCTGCTTTCAGATCCACCCCCTCTTTCCCTCTCTCTCTCTC
Source organism: Halictus rubicundus (assembly GCF_050948215.1). Lineage (NCBI taxonomy): Eukaryota > Metazoa > Arthropoda > Insecta > Hymenoptera > Halictidae > Halictus > Halictus rubicundus. The sequence goes on along the minus strand of NW_027489345.1, from coordinate 47,313 downwards.
TCTCTCTCTCTCTCTCTCTCTCTCTCTCTCTCTCTCTCTCTCTCTCTCTCTCTCTCTCTCCCTTTCGCGTGTTCCCGAGCAAAAATCGGCCGCTCCATTTCGTCAGAAGGGCCACGGGTCGATTCGAAGGCACCCGGTTTCTGCAGTCGATAAATTGCCAGGCACCACCCCTTCGTTCTCACTTCGGTGCCTTTCTTTCCCGTTCATTGAGTTTTATGAAGTCCTACGCGACCACGTGGCATTTCCGACGTCGGCGCAGCAATTATGGCGGATAATGTCCCTTACGACGCACCTTCCGCCGTTTCGCTCCTCTGTTCGGTCAGCCGTGCTTCTCCAACGTCAAAATTCCTTTATTTTTCTTGCTTCGGTGCAACTGCCAGTAAATTAGGTATGCCTCTGTGTTAACTCTTAATTGGTTTATGCCCCATTTTAACACTTTACCGAAACTTGATTAACACATCTTGCGCGGGAAGCGACTAAAGTCGTTTTTCACGGATTATTGATGGATTATTGTTATCGATGTGTTTTTACAATAAAATCGGATGGACATGCGTTGCAAAAATACAAAACGTGCGCTGCAAGAATGAATGCAACACGGTAAGACTTTGGCGGCAAAGTGTCCGCGCAAGATGTGTTAATATTGCCATTTTTACCGTTTTTCTCGCGACTCCATAAGGCACAAGTGAAAATTCAAATAAGAATCTTGTGACAGAGAAAATGTACGATTGTTCGTGCTAATTGGACATGTTCAGAAACTAACGGTTGTTTTATCTGTTCAATGAAAATTATGCGATCGTTCCCGAGGAATTCGATAATGTTCGGGCAAGGAGCTTGAACAGAATATTCCACGGCTAGGTAGAAAATTTATTCACGGTTAACATATTTGCGTTTTTATCCCCAACTTATGCCAGGCCTTTGCGTGCGATTGCTTGATTCTCCTTGGGTTTGAGGAGATAATCGAAGCAATTACTTCGTGGCAGAAGGTGGTTCATGTCTAGAGTGTCGTTGACTTGGTACTGGTTTCCCATGGATGTACAACACCTGCTACCTTTTCTTGTGAAAGCGATAGTGTTTCTCACCTAACTTGAAACTGCTCTCTATTTTGCGTGTTGCCGTAATATAAGCATGTATTTTATGCTTTCTTTATCTATATTACCGACGATAGAAAATCAATAACCACTGTAATATCTTCCTTGGAATCAAAGATATTTTACTACCAAAAAATTAAATGATTAATCAGAAGCGTCACCGAAGTAACCAAAGAAGCTTTTCTCAACGAAATGAAATATTCATTAGCATTCATTCATTCATTTGGATAAAAATAGAGAATGCAATCCTGTTCCTTCAACTTTCTAGCGAAATTTTGAAGTGGCAATTCTGGTATTCAGTTATAACCAATTAAGATTAACGTAGTATTATCGCCAACTATTTAAAAGTGTCCTTAAAATATTTGAATCCGCATATTATTCTAGATACGCGAGCATCCATTTAAACACTTCAGCGTTCAAATAGCATAAAGTGGAAGAAATTGGACGGACTTTGGTTAATGCTTGACTCCCCCATCCTTACAAATTTATTCAGATCGTTACACGCCGCAGTTCATAAGTTCGTGTGCATAATGAGAAAGAATGCGTGAAATTAACACGGTGTGCTTCATACTTCGTGAACCTGTACAGCGGCTCCCCTCTTCTTTCTTCTTCCTCCTCTCCCATGGAACGCAGAATGAAGCAACAGACGAACGTTTCACGCTTCGTTTTATTACTTCATAAAATTCTGAAGTGCAGCGGTGAAGCTCCACGAGAAATTAGAGACGCGTGTAAAGGATCCCCCGCTTTTTATCCGAGAAACGCTTCTGTTATACGGAAATCACTGTTCCGTGCACGCGGACACGTACAAACCACAAAAAAGAAATTCCTAAACATAACGTGCTAATTAGCATCTTGTAGTCTTCGCGTAAACAGATACTTTCTTTACTCTCCACACGCGTCGGTCGAAAAACGCATGCTACTCCACGCTCCATTTTAGGCTGATTGTAAGCAACGTGTACAATACGGTGGACCTTAATTTTCGACCATCTGATTTTTTTATGCGACCCCCTAGATCTGTTCCAGATCCAAAAAAAAAATAAGTTCTGCAGAAGAAGAACTCAATTGGACAACAAGAAAGGGTGTCGCAATCGGTTTGAAGTTTGAAAATTTCAGTAATTTCCCTTTAATTTTACATGCAACTCAAATTTTATGTTTTAATGATAAGAGTTACTGTTATAACATAAAAATATCATCTTTTGGTTGTATAATAAGAAATTTTACTTGAAAGTTTCAACAATATTGTCAATATTTTGGTTTATTACATTACGGAGTAGAGCTATGAGCGTGCTAAACGGTCGCCAACAGGCCCGAATATTCAACTTTTAAAAAAATTTCAAAATAGTTGGCCTGAAATTAATAAAAATAATTACATCCCGGGAACGCACGACGATTACGTTCTGAAACATATTAATGATATACAAAAAAAAAATCGAAATTTTTAAAAATTACACAAAAATGAGTCACCCAAGAGATGACTACAAAGAACTTTTAGAATTAGCAATAATTTTTCTTGGGGGGATTCCTTTGGGTGGCATTTCATTCAAAATGCCTGGCGCATTTCACCATGCGAGGTGGATGGCTAAAATAATATACACTTTAAAAATATTTATTTTTCGAAACGAATTTCCTCTCAACCAGGAAGAGTATAGTAGCATTAGAGATACATGCGTATTTCTAATTAACATTTATATTGAGCCGTGGATTTTGACCCCAATGGCTGCTATGGCGCCACGTGTAGATCTAGAATTCATCAAAAATATAATTCATTACAAAAATGTTAACGAAGAAATAAGCGATGTGGCATTAAAAAAAATTGTGAACCATTTATGGTACTTGTCACCGGAGAATGCGGCGCTATCGTTTTTTGATAAAAAAGTTTCAGTAGAAACAAAAAGATCGATGGTGCAAGCACTACAAAATGTAAACAATAATAATAATTATAAGAGATACATGACAACGACTATAGAAATTAAAAATCTTGCGAATTTGGAAATACAACATTTCGTATCATCTGAATCAAATAATTTTTTCAAACGGTTCAATATAAATTCAGATTTTCTTTTAATTGATCCAGCACTATGGGAAACTAATAATAATTATACCGAAGCGATAGGTATTATAACAAAATTAGAAGTTGTGAATGACGTTGCAGAAAGAGCAGTAAAATTAATGAAAGATTATAATTTAACGTTATGCAAAAACGAAGAAGAAAAACAATTCATATTACAAATTGTAACCGATTATAGGGAAAAATACCCAAAAATTGATAAAACAACATTAAGTACAGATTTTAAAAAAATATTTACTCTTATTATAATTAGGCCTATAAACAAAATATTCAATTATAAGTATTTAACTGTCTTTTTCCACTTTTCCTTATATTAATGTGAGATCAAATTTTATATTTAAAAAATAAATATTAAAAATTTTGCTTAAACAAATTCATTAAACAATTTAATTTTTGCTTTGATATAATAAGAATATTACATTAAAATAGTGTTTAATGACCAGTGGGATTGAAAAAATGTGTACTTTTTCATTTTTCGCAAAATTAAAATTTTTTGCATAAACAAACTCGTTGCGACACGTCTTCCCTTTGTCCGATCGACTTGAAATTTGGAGGAAATTAGTTTTTTACCGAGTAGAACAGATTGCAAGGGTCGCATCGAATGAATTTAAAAAAAAATTTTGCACAAGAGCAACTAAGGTCCACCCTAGTGTACAATGTGTCGAACGCGTTTAGATCTTCCAAAGAACAAACTTTTTCCCCGATTTTCGAGATGCAAATCGTTTTATTGTTTGTCGTGTTTGTGTACGGTGTACACTCTGTTTTCTACAATTTTATGAATACTCATTAAACGTGGGATCCCGCATAGTGCGTGTTTTCATTCCAAATCTTCGAGATCCATGGTGTTGACAATGTTTCATATTCGTGTTCGTAATTCGAGCACGTTGCCGGCGCGCACATTTCTAATGTACCTAATTCTGAGACCGTTTCCAATCAACCAGCGCCGAGAAGCGTTTCTCTTAAGGGCCCGGGATAGTCGCGTGACTTTTCAATTAATAATTTCCATTCGCAGCCTTCAGACACAGACTTATGATCCGTCTTGGTCTTGATCCGACGGGTCTTAAGTCTGTGACTAAACTTGTCACATATATTTCTCTGTATTGTGGACATCATGAATTCTGACGCCAGTGCTTCAAATTTTTGGCTTTATTTCGCAGAGAATCGAGACAAAATATAGCTCAATTTGTAGCCGGAGATATTTTCTAGTGTGCGCTGCTCTCGATTTCATCCAGATTTCCACGGCATGCGCATCGTCAATTTTTGGCCTACTTCTAACGCTTATATTACCAAATATCTGCATAATCTCGGCAGCTGCTGACCAGCGCGCACCAGATTGAACCTTCCTCTTTCGAATGAGCCCTTTACCAGCGACAAAATATTCTTATATACGGACGAAAACTTGAGGCACGTAAAACCATTTTTTCACGGTAATGTAGTCACTCTACCTTATCGCGAATCTACGAAGACCGGGCCCTTAACCCCTTGCCGTACCTTTTAGCTCGGAAGAATTCGGGCCCAAGCGCCAATTCATGTTTGGTTCGAACTTTTGAATACGAGTCAGACTCGTTAATGTTTACGTTTGGTCCGAAATTCTCATGACGAGCCAGACTCGTCAAAGTATGGCAGGGGGTTGACACTAGAACTACCGGACCAGTCACAATGACTGGTTCCTAATGTTTTCTTTTACAATTACCGAAATTGTAAAAATGTTTTCATCGGAAATTTTGGAATGTACTTAGAAGCACTCATTACAATAAAAGTTGTGTGAAGTCTAAATGGACATAGTCTTGCCACAGTTACAGGGCAATGTACGTCAGTCGCGCTTATCGCTCGGTAGTTCTAGCGTTAAGGGGGCCGGCAGGCTTTGAAATCCATATGCTTATGCATGGGTCAAAACCTTTTCAAACTATCGCTTCAATATTGCAATGAGCAGTTTAAAAGTGGTCACTTGTGTTTCCTAAAAGTCCAATTTATGTCTGTATAGAGCCCAAATTTCGAATTTCTACCTCATCGCGGAGTAATTAACAATATTCGGCAGAAAATTCGAATTCTGAAGCAAGTATGACGTCACAAGATGGCTGCCGCTGAGAGATTCTCTTAATTTCGCGAGATTTAGTGTTCGTATCGAAAAAAGGGCTCTATACAGACATAGCGAAGACATGTACAAACACGGTGGTATGCATTTTTAATTGATTACTTACTTATTTAAGACGTAAAATGTCTAGAAAAAAAGGCATAGCGTAACATAGCGTGACAGTCAAGGCCAAATGCCTGCCGGCCCCCTTAAGCGTCCTCTCCGTCGGCGTCGAGCGTCTATTGTGAGCACGTTTTCGGGCGAAATTGAAGGGGGGCCGGGAGCGGAAGAGAACGCAGGTTCCCCGTTGGACCGTCGAAAGACAAGAGATCTAACCATGTTTCCCCCGGTTCGTTTGTGCAGGTCTGGGCGAGGCTCGAGGAGGACGCCTCCACGAAGATCCCCGTGCGACAGCGAAGGAGGAAGCGGCGAGAGACGTCGTGGTGGTGTCCCGTAGCGTAGGAAGTAGAGTAGTAAGATGCTAGTCTTCCCCGGCAGCGAGACGTCGACGAGGATGGGATCGATGGTGTCGCATGAACGGCAACTTCGTCTGCTCTTGTCGATCCTGGTGCTGCTGTCCCCGAGGCTGCCGGTTCGCTCGACCCCGGCCGACATAGTACAAAAGTTCCACGACCCGGAGGTGGAGCACATGAACCATCTCGTGGTGGACAAGAACACCGGTCGGCTGTACGTGGGCGCGGTGAACCGGCTCTATCAGCTGTCGCCGGACTTGAACTTGGAGATCAAGGAGATAACCGGGCCGAAAGGCGATTCGACCGCTTGCTCGATGATCAACTGTCCGCGTCAGACACCGACCCGGCCGGTCGACAACGTCAACAAGGCGTTGATGATCGACTACACGACCAGCCGGCTGATCTCGTGCGGCATCGTGTCGCAGGGCACCTGCAGGGTCCGGAATCTTCACAACATCTCGGACATCGTGCAGGAGGTGAAGGAGGCGGTGGTGGCGAACAACGCTACAGCCTCGACCGTCGCGTTCATCGCACCGGGACCGCCGAATCCTCCGGTCTCGCAGGTGATGTACGTGGGCGTCACGTTCACCGGGAACGGGCCGTATCGGGCCGAGGTGCCCGCCGTCAGCTCCAGGTCCCTCGACAAGGATAGGATGCTGAACATCGCCAAGTCCGCCGTCACCACCGGCACCAGGATGTACGTGAACTCGTTGTCGCGCGACCGGTATCGCATCAAGTACGTCTACGGGTTCAGCAGCGGCGGCTTCAGCTACTTCATGACCACGCAGATGAAGAACACCGAGACACCGATCTACATGTCGAAGATGGTCCGTGTGTGCCACGACGACGAGCACTACTACTCGTACACCGAGATACCGATCAACTGCTCCACCGAGGGGGTCAATTACAATCTATTGCAAGCCGCGTACGTCGGCAAGGCCGGCTCCGTTCTTGCCGAGGATTTGGGGATCACCGCGCAGGAGGACGTTCTGTTCGCGGTCTTCTCCAAGAGCGAGGCTCCCAGCAACGATATCCCCACGGAGAATTCAGCGCTCTGTGTGTACTCGTTAAAGGCTATTAGGAGGAGGTACATGACCAATATACAGAAGTGCTTCAGCGGAGAAGGACACCGGGGACTGGACTACGTCTCGCCGAGTCACAAGTGCATCTTAACGGTAAGCGATTTCTTGCTGTTGTCCTCTTGTCCGCGGCCTCCCATTTCGAGATTCTATTGTCAGCTTGTCCACTCGATCACCGGTTCTCAAATTTCATTTTCCTCGTACCGTTCAACCACCTCCACGGGTATAGTGTATAAATATATATAGCAGCACTCCTGTAGAGAAATGCGGACAGACTTATTACTCGGCCTAAGAGGTGATTGCAAAACTGTTACATTTGGCACCGACATTTTCTACAACTGTCTTGGAACGTTTTAGAAGCTAGTGGACTCGTTTCTCGAAAAACTGCATAATTTTCATTTAACACGTCGACCGCCATGTCACCCATATGTGGGCGACGGAATTATTTCTGCAGGTTTTTGAATGAATTTTTACGTTAATATATTCATCGTACCAAATTTGATTGGGATCGGTAAAATGCAAGAAAGTTGGGGGACTATTCAATGTCATACATTTAATTTTTTTCAATTTTTATCTCATTAACCCTTTCAATATATCCGGCATCTATATGAGTGTATATAAGTACCATCTGTGTACATTTGACTGAACATGTGAATGAACATTTTCTGTTGATTTTAGAGCAATAATTGTTTTATTAAGCATAGTAATTATTTAAGACTTAGAAGAACGTATGTACAAAAGCCACGCGCACTGTGCACATTTCTGGCGCATGATTCCGTTCGGTGAAAGGGTTAAATAACTTACTTTGATTTTATGGCTTTTTGAGGTTTCTAGTATGGCAGTGAAAGTGTTAAAGGAGGTCTTCGGGCCTCTCTCTCTAAAAATCGCCAGCACATGTAGTTCTGATCATAATTACTCACGTAATGGGAGTCGAAGGCGTCGAACCTCCAGGTTCGGCACACCACAAAGAATGTGGAAGGTTTCGTATAACTGTCGCTCGGCAGACCCGAGGATACGACACTTACGGGTAGAATGTTGTAGCAACGACTGCTCGCAAAGGCGCCAGCGAGCGTTCAGCGAGAAAAAGCCGCGCCGGGGGCCTAATCTTTGTTGATTCAGCTTGTGCATTCGAATCGGCGCACAGTGTGACGAATGGCCTTTTTAGCTGGACAAAATTCTAAATCGCCTATTTTTCTATATTTATCGATTAATATGTTTACAGTTGTATAAAATATGAATAATTATTAATTTTTTACAACATTTAGTTGGTTCTTGTTAATTAAACAATATATTTTAAGTGATTTATAATTAAATATAAAATACAACAAAGTTAGTAATGGACCTGTGTAACACAGAATGATTTAACAAGTACTAGATATTATCAAAGAAGACGTCACTTTTAATTATGGACAAAAAGAATGTAATTTTGGAAAAGTTATAGTAAATGTTACTTTTTGGAGGTTCAGACATATTCTAACGGGAAAGAATTATTCTTTGGTTTAGTATAAGGCTTCACTTTATAAATAACAACTCTGTTTCATATTATTGTTTATTATTTTAATAAAAATATAATAACAGGAAAATATAAATAAAACAAAAGGAATAACAGAGATCAAAATCAGTCTTCAATAGAAACGTTCGGTTGCTAAAAACAAATAACTTATAAACTAATAACTAAAACTAATAACTTATAAACAAATGTAAATAGAATATATCTAAACGTATTTGTGTTACGACAAATGTTTGGGTTTACGACTGAAGAAACGAATTTTCATACGAAGAAAGTTCAGAGGAAAACTCAGGGATCTTATCATTGTTTATTCCTTCGATATACAATGAAAGAGACTAAACAAACCGCTAACAATAAGTGGCGACGGCAATCGGCATCGGCTGCGTTCGAAACGCCCGGCCCGAGCTATGATTGTCACGAGCGTGTACGTAAAACGACGTAACTTCATTGTAAAAATTAGTATAGTTCTGCAACGTTCTGCAAGCCAATTTTGGTATTAAAATAAAGTAGAGAATCTCTCTACTTTATTATATGTAAAAATCATCGCGTGGATCGACGTGGCGCATATACTAATTCATTAACGAAGAGTAGTAACATGGGCGTTTCTGTGGAAAAATAAGTACCGTCTTTGACACTTAATTTACAAAAATAGAGGAATGTTATCGATAATTTGGAATTACTAAAGTGAAAATACATGTTTTGAGATGTTATATCCATCGTATATAGGAAATTTAAACACTCCTTAGTACATTTCAACATATTTCTAGCACGGATGGAAATGTGCCCATTCATTTATAGGTTAGGTGTTCGTCTTTTAGGTGAAGTTTACACGCTCTGTAAACATACAACAAAAGAATTTTAACCCTTAGCACTCGAAGGGCGACTGTAACGCGCCACTAAAAATTGCTGTATCATTTTCCAAAATATATTTGACTTTATTAAATTTGTTTGTATTTCATAAATCACTAAACACTTCAGTAATGTACAAGTAAATTGCACCATTTTTGCATGTATAACCTGAAAAAAATCTGTAGAAGGGAAATATTCTAGGTCGGAAGAAATGTTTCGTTTTGGAGTTAAAATGGCTTCGAGTGCGAAGGGTTAAGTTTTAATATTCAAGGGTTTTAATACGTGGTTATTTTAGATTATATTAGCACAGTTAGTTTTTCTTTATTTGAAAGTTAATTTTGTCCAGCTAAAAAGGCCATTCGTCACACTGTGGCGGCGGCTGGCAGTAGAAAGTTCTATGCCCGATTTGTCGGTGGAAATGATCGGTTCGGAAGGCGGATTCAATAATAAATAGCGGCATCGAGGAACTCGTCGATGGGAGTCCCGATCGAGAGGAGCCCCCCAGCACCGTATGCGGGGGTCTCGATTCTCGAGGCGTATGAATCGAGCGTGCACGAGCGTCGCAAATGGATTTTCCTCTTTACCGGGAGAGAGAGAGAGAGAGAGAGAGAGAGAGAGAGAAAAAGGTGTACGATAACGGTCCTCCGTTTCGTCCATCGGTGTCGATTTGCATTCAGGAACGTACGTTTGCTTTACCAGCGTCGGGTAATCGGTAAACCGCCGTCGAGGTTCTTATCGCGTGACAGCGGTGCATAGGGGCTTAAAGAACCCCCTTTACGAAAGAAACACGAGAACAGGGCGCGTGCTTTCTTGCTCGGTTTTACACGTGCGCCCACGATCGGTTCGTGAACCGGACCAGCCAGCTACCGCACCGCGCGCGCACGCCGCTGAATGATCGTTTCTCATTTACATACGGCTGAATATAAAGTAAACTTTCGAACCGGTGCACTCACACACACGCGCGCATACACACGGACCTTCCACCGTCGCCTCATGTCGTCTCGCGTCGCGTCGGTATGCTCGTGCGTGTCTCGTTACGATGGGAATTGAATGCTTTCCGCTCGACTCTCCGCAAGACTCCGTATACTCGGTATATCTCTCCCAACGAGTTGGCTCACCCAACGTTTTCGCGAACTTCATTTCTCGCGTGAGATCGTTCACCCATCGAGACCACGCTTCTCGCGAACCATTAGCTTCCCCGAGATATTCGGATTCATTGTTCTTCCTTGGACCACGCGGCAGAGCAGCATATTTCGAACACCCGTTTGTGTTCACTCGATTTACGGGACCCGTGAAATTGACGGTTTCTAATATTTTTAATTTACGATTATCGAGATTGTAGAGATCCAAGAGAAATTTTTCTCGAATTGTTAAAATTAAGAAAACCGGTAAGTCCTAAATCTAGACACGCTTTTTGCGTCGGAGTTCTTGTGCTTGAAACTGATCGGGGTGTCAGGGAGGCTTGGCGTTGTCGATCTTAATTGCGGCTAATTATCAGATTAGCTTTTTAAGGTGATCAGATAAACTTTTTTCGATCGAGCGAAGATCAATGAGATGCGACGGCCGGAAGATAGATCGCCTCAGGCCGGGTCCCGTCCGATCCTCTATTCGTGGAAAGTATTTTCCATAGTCAATACGCTCCTTATGTAACTATGAGCGGTAGCGTTACCTCGCAGATAACATAAATGCACAATTAAGTTGCATGTTTTAAGAGAGCAGTGATTAATTACGTTTTAAATGAGAGTCCAGATTTCGGTATCTGGAACGTCGAGATTACCCGAGCGGAGCATCCATTAGCGCGCTCTTATCGAAAAATGTGGAGACCAGATTAACTTATTCGGCGTTCTCAACGGAACCTTAAACTTCGTTTTCGACGATGCTTTAAGAGCGTGCGCGTTTACGATAAGGCGCGCGGAGAAACGGAAGAATGACAATTAAAACGGGTTTGTCGAAATCCGTGAGCGCTGGATAAGATAAGACTTCCATCGTGCTGTGAATCACTCTCTCTATTTCCAAAAACTGAGAAAAGAATCGTACTCTCACTCCCGTCGAAATTACTCAAAGTCTCCATTCATGTAACTGCATCGTGTGATAATCTCAAACGCTATTCAGATTGTGCACACCGGGCGGGAACAAAACGAACTTTGAGGACAACCTAATAAAAAATTAATTAACCCTTTCTCTATATTAACCGAAGTGATATATTCCGATCGTTTCCGTAAAATTGTATCCGTAGTAGAGAAATAATTCGAAATTCGTTAACACTTTGACTGCCAAACTAGAAACCTCAAAAATTCCATAAAATCAAAGTAAGACATTTAATGAAGTAAAAATTGAAAGAAATTAAATGTATGATATTGAGTAGTCCTCCAACTTTCTTGCATGTTACAGATCCCAATCAAATTTGGTACAATGAATATATTAACGTAAAAATTCATTTTAAAACCTGGACAAATAATTCCGTCACCCACATATGGGTGACATGGCAGTCAACGTGTTAATCTATAACCGCGATGCAGTGGATATGTAAAGTCTAAAATTTATTTCAAAGTTTATGTCGCACCCACGGCGATTGTAAAATGTTCGAAAGATTGTCAGGAAAAAGCGCCGGCCGAAACTCGAGCTGAGTACGAAGTTAAATGAAAGCAACAAGAGAGGATGCGGAGACCTGATCTAAGAGAAAATAAAAGTCACGCGCGCGTTGACGAGAAAAATGTGAGAAATAGAGGGAAATAAGAATGAGAAAGCGGACGAGCGTTGTCCCACGGAGGCTGTCCGTCGGCCGGACCAAACAAACAATCTTTATCTCCTTTATGGGCGTCCTTATCTGCGGCAGCCGACTCTTCCCCCGGCTTTCCCGTGGCAGGTTCAGTCTTTTTCTCGCCCTCCGTACGTGAACGAATCCTTTGTGTTCCCCGGCACACTTTCTCGCCGCGTTCCACGGGAAAAAAGGAGGCTGAAGAAGTAAGAGGCTCGGGGACCAACGAATGAAACACAGAGGTAGACGGGGCAGGAGGGAGGAAAAGCGCGGATGAAGCGAGCAGTGAGACGAGGGTAGGAGGAGCAGAGTCTAGTCACGAAAATTTGAATAAATCTCGGTCGGTACGCGCCGCCACCGTGCTGAATATCATTTCGTTCCCGGGGCGTACCCTCTCCATCCCTCTCTCCCGTTCCCCCTCCTTCCAAAAAATGCCAGACGTCTCCGGGCTACTTTCAACGAAGCGAGAACTACCCTGCGAACTCGATAATAAACGCAGGTAGAGCGTCTCGCCATGAGTCATCCGTGGGAACGCTCGATGCCGCGCGATGCGAAACCCGCCATGACGGTGCGTCACGCACCTCGCCGTGGAAAACCAATCGATTGCTATTTTCCGAGACCGAGCGATTTCCTCGATGTTCCAACCGTTCCTCTGAAACACAGTCTTTTCTCGATATATGTCGCGAAAACCTCCGCGCTAAAGGTCGCAGGACTATCCCCACTACCGCGGGGGGTACCCTAAAGATCGATGGTAAAAAGCCCATTTACGGAGTTATCCGAAAAATTGTTTGCAATCGAAAACTGTAATTCGCAAGTTTGATCATTATGAGACATGGATTCTCTGTTGTTCTGGGAATGACTTGAGACTCGATGACTTAAAGAGTCGTGTGCTGTTACGTTAATGTTGGAATGACGAGCAATTTCGATGTCTCGGAAAAATATGAAAGGCTGAATAAGGAGCGAGGCGAGTCTTTGGAGAACGCTGCGCCATAATTGACTCTCGTTCGGCCGACGCACGGGAGGACTACAAAGAAGTAGCTCGGCGCAACAGGAAAGAGAATGACGACGGCGATTCAACGCAAGGACTGAAAACCAGTCTTTTTCCCGGAGGAAGATCGTCTAGATTAACCGAGAGGATACGCGTGAAAGGAACGTGTAAGGCTTTTGTCCATGATCTCTCTCTCTCTCTCTCACTCTCTCCCTCTCTCACTCTCTCTCTCTCGCCACCTATGCCCTATAATCTCGGAGGTTTTCGATACCGCCACCTGTTACGTAAATACACGTAAGAGAGACGCTAGGAGATTCAGCCAATTGATTTACGCTGTTGCCTACCGCGGAGGACCTTACCTGGCAACCATTCAGTGAATTATCGATTTCGCGTGTTGTCTGTCGCGCATCGGATCGCTATCGTGTAACTCGATTTCTTTATTTAAGCTCTCCACCGTTTCCTTTGCTGTGTACGCTCGCTGGTCGCCGGTCTGGAGCGGTTCCCATCCTCTAATCTGGTAACCCGATCAATTTTCGAACACCGCCGCGTCAGCGCAATTAATACCTTGCTTTGTAACGCCGAGTCAGACAAGAGACATTCGATTCGACTTCGCAAACATTCAATACCACCGGCGCGCTATCGTGCGCGCGCGTTCAATATATACATTTTATAAGTTTAGGCCTGCAAAGTATACAGTGAGGAGCAAAACTGATTACACACTATTTGAAACAGCATAACTTTTTAAAAATTAGATCAAACGACTTGAATGTTTTTGAGAAGTTGGAAGGATTAGTTTATTACACGAGGTGTAAAAAATTTGAATTAGTCGGAGTCGCAAAAGAAATAGTAAACGTTAGTTTTTTCAGCTTTTTTACCTGTATTGAAGATTTAAAAAATATGTTCTATTGACTCGAATAAATTATATTCATGGTGAAAATTTCATGGATATTGGTTACTTCGTTTACGAGTTATAAACGACTAAAAGTCCGATTTTTAGTAAAAAATCGTGAAAAATGGCAATTTTCCCACTTTTAATCGTTTGTAACTCGTAAACGAAGTAACCAATATCCATGAAATTTTCAGCATGAATATAATTTATTTGAGTCAATAGAACACATTTTGTAAATTTTCAATACAGGCTCAGATAAAAGAGCTGAAAAAACCAACTTTTACTATTTCATTCACGATTACGAACAATTCAAATTTTTTTCAAAAATTTGTTACACCTCGTCTAATAAACTAATACTTCTAATCTCTCAATAACATCAGTCACCTCTCAGTCATTTGATCTAATTTTAAAAAAGTTATGTTGTTTCAAATTGTGTGTAATCAGTTTCATTCCTTACTGTATATAGAAAAAGAATAATTTCTTATCAGTCGAGAAAATAATGCAGTACATTACGCGATAATATAATTTTTATCTGGGAATTTTGTAAATTACGATTATGGAAATTGTAAAGGTGTACACATGTGGAGTTCAATCAAATTTCTTTGGATATACAGGGTGTCTCAAAAATGTTGCACTTCCGTGAAAGGGATTCCTGAGGTCATTGGTGTAAAGACTATACACTCGTGTAAAAACTTATGCAATATATGCATCAGTGACATCGTGGTTAAATTGTCAATTAAAAGTGTTACTTCATAATGAACCACAGAGCTGATAAAAAAACTTATTACGTACTTTTTAATATATTCTCAGAATGTGGTATCATAATTAATGTTTAAACGACAGGTTTTACGCGGGTTTATAAATTAGCGTAGTATAAAGTGTAACAAAGTTTCATAAGATGCTGCATTTCATTTCCTGCCTGCTGGAACTCTCGCCATACTAAACAAGTTTCCGTTGGATATTACTTTCCCTAAATTAGTCTGTAAAAATCCTTGCACGACGATATAGAGTCCATTAATATTTAATCAATATCCAGTTCTCCTGCGAAAGAGGGTACGTTTGAATCACAGAACTCTAGAAACAGTCCCTACTCAGAGAATTCATAATTTTAAATAAATTATTATAAGAATTCTATAATATTATCCGTAACTTATTAAAATTCTTAAATGAAATAATCAATATCTCTGCACCTTCTGTTTCATTCAATCGACAGACATTTTTATTTTGGGCAAAAACCTGCAGTCTGCAAATAGTATTTGCATATTTATCAGACTCTGAATATGACTTTTCGGTACGGTCAAAACAACTTGTCAGTGACCATAGCGCATTGTGTACACATTTTACTTTCTTCCGGATCACCATCTGACCTATTGTTCATCTGTCGCGCGTATCGACGAGCGTATCTCGTCGAGCGAAGAAGCGATCGAGCACCTCGGAGAGGAATCGCGCGTTTTACTATCTTTCTTATCTGCGGTTGAAAAGCGCGCGAAACTTATTGCGGTAAAAATACATACTCGGCGCCCGTTTCCAAGCGTTCCTCCGCACTCTTTTTCTGCGGACGGTTTCCGCTTTCCGGTTTTTCCTTTCCTCGTCCCATCCACGGGCAAAGGATATTTATTTCTTCCCGGAATTTCAATATCAGCTTCTTTCCCACCTTTTCAAACGCTGCTCACCCACACTCCGCGCGGGTTTCTCGGAACCACGTTTGTGTTCCCGGAACACACGGCGACATGATTTACGATCGGCGAATCGCGAGAGTCGCTCTCTCCCTCTCTCCTCGGCGTATTACAAGCGCGAAACGCAGTCATAATCTACTGCTCCTATTCTGCCCGAATCAGTCACGCGCGTTAACAAACACGCTCGCGCTCGCTACCGGTCAGCTCCTCTTCCCTCGGCGGGAACAAAGAAACGCAACGTAACGATAATTAATGAACGAAGTATGGTCATGGTCCCGGGGACATAGTCCGTGTAGATTGTTTTCCCCCGCGTTCCTCGAGGATCTGAACCGACCGTGTCGAATCCCCCGAATGGCACGGCTACGACCGTCTCGTTCTACTTAATAGGTAAACGAGTCCAACGATAATGAATGCTAACTCGGGCGAGCCGACTTTCTTCGGAATCGGTGCAATTCCCGAGCGATATTACCGCTAACGACCAAAATACACAGATTTCCGCGAAGCCATTTGCGGAAAGATGCCAGGATTTCTTATTCAATTTCTGACCAATTTCTTCGTGCATGCAGTCAACATACTTGATTTGTTATCTAAATACTGTGGTATAAAACGCGTGTTACCGGATACGGAAAAAGTTAATTGAAATTTTTCATGTCAGATGAAATGCCAGATTATACATAAGAAATGTCAATTTTCACGAATTTCATTCACTTTTTCTGTATTCGTTCATCCAATGCAACATAATCTGCAGCCAATGAAACCTAATTGAAATTTTTCATGCCGGATAAAATGCCAGATTATACATAAGAAATGTCAATTTTCACGAATTTCATTCACTCTTTCTGTATTCGTGCATCCAATGCAACATAATGTGCAGCCAATGAAGCCTAATTGAAATTTTTCATGCCGGATAAAATGCCAGATTTTACCTAAGAGAAATGTCAATTTGCACGAATTTCATTCGGTTTCATTGGAAGGACATTATGTTGTTATTTCAGACAAACTGTGATCGTTCTAGAGTATTTTTCTGGCTTCAAAGATTTTACTGACTTACAGAGAGATGCACGGATACCATATAATAATATACGTGTATACATTTATCCCCCATGTGCAATGATTTTTTGCACCTTCCGTGCAGCCTTTCAAAAAATCTAAAGAAATCCCAGAATATCCGAACTGCCAATTTCAATATAATAATTGTTGGAACGACGAATGTCGAAAGCATCGATGGGACAAAATGAGTGCTCGAAAGAACGACAAATTCAGGACATAAATGACCCAGATTGTCCCCGGAGGCTGAAGAATCTGCAGCTTCGTGCATTTTGATAGAAGTTGTTTCGAATCGAGTCCGGTTTTTACGATTTTGGAGGACCGTGCGCCGCGCGGAAGAGGTCGAGGGTTAATGTTTAAAATAAAAGTTGAGGAACCTCGTTTCGTTTGACGCGGAGACGTCAGTTCGTCGAATGATGTCCCGTTTACGCGTTTCCGTTTCGCTGGGCGAGCTATCGTTATTCCGGCCAGCGACACCATCGAAGACAAGAGGGGTGGAAAGAGCGAAAGAGAGAGAGAGAGAGAGGGAGAGTGACCCGGGGTCGCAGCCCCGTAACCTCTGCCGCTGGCATGTGCAAAAGCTGCCGGACAATGAAGCTGTAGCTAACCTGGAAAACTGGACGGCGGAGAAAGGGAACTCGGCTGGACGGGGGTGGAGAGTAGACAATGGACGTTTGCGCGCGCGATCCGACGCGGTCTCTCTGTGTAGGTAATGCGGACGCGTGGGCGTGGGCGTCAGCGTCTCTGTAGTTCCGATTCAATTTTTACGTCACAAAAGAATCGCGGAAACGGTCGGAATGGGACTGTACACGGCGGACGGAACGAAGGAAAGGGGTAGCACGCTGCGCGAAGGCTCGGAACGAGGGGCGGGGGCGGACGAACGGACGGACGAGTGCGTCACGTTCGAGGAAAATCCCATTCGCGCAAATTGGATGGCCCTGCTTCGACTCGAGAGAGCCTTGCAATTAAAAAGTTCCGAACTGCGAATAATAAAAAAAAAAAAAAAAAAAAGAGAGAGAGAGAGGTTCGCGACCTCCTCTCGCTACAGAGATTGCGCGAAATATTTCTTGTTTCGAATGATTCGAGTGCCCCGGTTAGAGGTAAGTGACTCGATTCCAGTTTCGACGCGACTAGTATATTTTGATTCCGCTTCTGTTGGAGAATTTTTGAGATTCCGGACGGTGATGTTACGGATAACGAGAAAATATTGATTACGATTTACCCTTGGCACTCGAGTGGCGACCGTAAGGCACCACTAAATATTGCTGTATCATTATGCAAAATACTTTTTACAGTATTAAATTTGTTCACTTCAGTGTTGTACGAGTAAATTGCACCATTTTCGTGTGTGTAACATGAAAAAAAATATATATTGAAGGGAAATATTCTAGGTCGGAAGAAATGTTTCGTTTTGGAGTTAAAATAGCTTCGAGTGCAAAGGGTTTATATACTCCAGTTGACGTCGATTAATACATCGATTCTTATTATTATTTTTACTTCTGTATAACACCGTCGATGCCTTGTTACATTTTTACCTCTAGAGATCGTGCAGGGTATTTATTCTTTGTCGAGGGTAGTTTCCGCAAGCGACGAGTAGATTGTAGTTTTTTAAACCATTTTGCCTGTACACCGAGGGTAAAGAAATTCACAAACATTTCGAATTTTGCGAACTCTTCTTCGTTTTTGCAAGAGCTTGGTAACAGCACAAGCACCGCTGGGATTTTTAAGAGTTGAACGAGCGCGGTGACGCCTATCTGACCGCGCAGAGTCGAGAATGAAATTTCCGTTGATGCGAAATTCACCATTCAGTATGTCTTCCGAAGCATTCCATAAAACTGTCCCCCCGCTGCTCCCGAATCAGCCAGCGGTGCCGAAGAACAGACGGCAGCTAGTTTCCAATAGGAAACGTTATCCGACGGTTCATTTCACCGCGCGGCGCGGGCGCAATTTCTGCGCATTTCAGCGATTGAAAGACGAAAACGAGGCGAGCGGACGCGAGCGAAACAAAGACAGACAAACGAAAAGCAAACCAAAGAAAGAAGAGGGCGGAAAAATTCCTGGCGGTACGCAGATGCCGAACCGCCGCGCCGCCCTTTTCACCGATGCAATTTCTGGTCGCGCATTCTCCCCTGACACCGTGAGACAATAACCCGACACGGGGCCCCCGGACGGAATGCGACCAACGTGACATAACGAACCGCGCGCCACCAGTCGATGCCTCTTTTCAAAAGTCCGGGCTAAATGCATCGACGGGGTCAGGCCGTCGTTCGCACGACTCTAGACGGTTACAGCAGCAAGCTTGTTCCGCCATTTCTCCGGACATTAGCCCTTATTTCGCCGTGCGAAGACCTTTACCCTCTTAAGGGCCCGGTCTTCGTAGATTCGCGATAAGGTAGAGTGACTACATTACCTTCAAAAAACAGTTCTACGTGCCTCAAGTTTTCGTCCTTATACAGGGTGGCCCACATAACTCTGAACAGCTCAATATCTCGAAAACTATGCCAGCGATTTTAAAGTTCTTAGCCTTAAATTGCATGGAACTGAAGGGCCTTTCTGACTACATAAACGTGAAGTGGCCTCCCTTCCCCTTTAACGGGGGAGGGGAGGTACCTTTGTAATTTTAAATGGAACCCCCTATAAAATGTTACATATTTAGATTCTACCGGAAAAAACAAGTCAATTTTGTCTGAAACATTTTTTTGTCAGATACTTCCATGATGAGATATAACAGTTTGAAGTTTCGAGTTGTAGGTACTTGAAGCGCTCGGAAATAGCGTTATGGAATTAAACGCGCTTGAGTCCTTTGCTTATTCGTGAAGAAATAAAATGTACTTTAAATTAAATGTTCAAAATGTCTACCACGGGCTTGTAAACATTTATTTACTCGAAACATCAAAGTTGTTCTAACATTTTTTAACATTTCGGGAGTCACTGAAGCGCAAGCGTCACGTATTCTTTGTTTCATATCCTCTTTTGTCGTCGGTGGTTCAAACATAACTTTGTCCTTTACATATCCCCATAAGAAAAAATCTAATGGCGTTAGATCGGGGGATCGAGGAGGCCATTGACGAGGTCCCCCACGACCTATCCATTTGTTCCCAAATTTTTCGTTCAAAAATTGCCTGGTGATGATTGCAAAATGTGGAGGAGCGCGCCGTCTTGTTGGAAGCACATTTCTCTTCTAACGTGCAGTGGCACATCTTCCAAAAGCGCAGGCAAATGATTTCTTAAGAAATCACAATAACTTGCAGATGTTACAGTTTCTTGAAAAAAATAAGGTCCAATCACAAAATCTCCTATTAGGCTACACCAAACATTTAAAGACCATCGATGTTGAAAGGGAACACATCGCATCCAATTTGGGTTTTCCACGGCCCAATAAAGCAGATTATGTCTATTTACATGCCCTGAATTCATAAAAGTGGCCTCATCGGAAAAAAGTATTTTGCACAAAAAGTCGTTTTCCACAACACCCTGCAGCCACTCACAAAATCTTACGCGGTGATCGTAATCTGCTATCGAAAGCTCTTGTGATAAAACCATGTGATATGGATGATACTTTTGCCGTTTCAAAATTCGTTGAATTGATGAACGACTAATATGTGATGTTTGTGCAAGTGTACGTTGACTAATATGAGGATTTAATGTAATTGCAGCAAGAATACTGGCACTATTATTTTCATTAGTGACAGCTTTACTAAGCCGCTTTTCTAAATTATGAAATGTTTCTAAATTATGAAGCGCGTATAATTCCACAACGCTATTTCCGAGCGCTTCAAGTACCTACAACTCGAAACTTCAAACTGTTATATCTCATCATGGAAGTATCTGACAAAAAAATGTTTCAGACAAAATTAACTTGTTTTTTCCGGTAGAATCTAAATATGTAACATTTTATAGGGGGTTCCATTTAAAATTATAAAGGTACCTCCCCTCCCCCGTTAAAAGGGATGGGAGGCCACTTCACGTTTATGTAGTCAGAAAGGCCCTTCAGTTCCATGCAATTTAAGACTAAGAACTGTAAAATCGATGGCATAGTTTTCGAGATATTGAGCTGTTCAGAGTTATGTGGGCCACCCTGTATAAGAACATTTTGTCGCTGCAAAAGGGCTCATTCGAAAAAGGAAGGTGCGCGCTGGTCAGGAGCTGCCGAAATTATGCAGATATTTGGTAATGTAAGCGTTAGAAGTAGGCCAAAAATTGACGATGCGCATGCCGTGGAATCCAAGAATTTTGATGCTATTAGGATGAGTTTTCTGGATGAAATCGAGAGCAACGCGCACTAGAAAATATTTCCAGCTACAAATTGAGGAATTGACCGTGAGGTCCTTGCGAATTTGCTCATTTCTCACGTACCACGGTGCATTTACAATGGTTCTAAGGATAATGGATTGTAGTGCTTCAAGTTTGGATATGTGGCTTTTTGCAGCAGTCCCCCAAATTTCTATGCCATAAGTCCATATTGGTTTAATTATAGACTTACATATTAATAGTTTATTGTTCATATTTAATCTTGAATTTTTACATGTAAGCCAGTACATGGTACGTCTTTTTTAACGGATTTGCTCTATTTTGGTTTTTATACGATGCTTCCAGGTCATTCTTGCATCTAGATGCATGCCTAAGTATTTTACAGTTTCAGTTTGAGGAAGAATAATGGTTCCATTTAGGGTGATAGGTGGGTAAACCGACTATGCAACAGATACCAACTCAGATTGGAAAATCATCCAAACGAAGCAGCAAAGAAGCTCTATACAGAAAACCTGCCTAGAAGACTACGCAGGAAGCACCCAACTGATCTTCTACACAAGGCTTAAAATTGTGTTCACTAAAAAGATATTTTCTACTGGGAAAATATCAACGGGCTAAATTCACTTATCTTGTTAAAACAATCTACCGAACGTCCTCTGGGACAAATTGTAGAGTTTGAGGGAGTTAATAAAAAATATTTTGTCTTGATTCTCTGCGAAATAAAGTCGAAAACTTGAAGCACGTTTCTGGCGAGTCAGAATTCATGATATCGATAATACAGAGCAAACAATGTGACAAGTTTAGTCGTAGACTTAAGATCCTTCGGATCAAGACCAAGACGGATCTTAACCCTTTTAGTGCCGGAGGCCGATATATCGGACCGCACCTTGTAGCGCTTTACTATTCGCATTGCGAGAGAACTCTAACACAAAATAAATTTATATTGCTTTATATTGCTTGCTGTTTTATATTGCTTTTGGTTTGGTTTTTATGAGCCTTTTTCCAAACCCTAGTAAAATCGTGAAATTCGGCCGGTTATCTTCGCATAGGCACCTTTTTTTCGCCCGGCACTAAAAGGGTTAAGTCTGTGAATGGAAATTATTAATTAAAAAGTCACGTGACTATCCCGGGCCCTTAAGTACCGCGCGTTTGTCCGCGACTCTGTCTCCCAGGGACGGCGCGCCTGGCCGCGCAAGGCACAGAAGCCACTATAGTGGTTCGCACCGTTGGAACCGATGGTTTCCACGGAAACCGATTTTTCGAAAAAGTGAGTAAAAATCAATTTCCCTTGACAGTTTTATTTATCCGCGAATAACAGGATCGAATACACCCGATAAGCTTCTGTACAGAACTGCTCCAAAAAATCCCGGATTTATTTCGACGGTCCCGTAGCGCGCAAACGCACGTTCATTCGCTGCTGACGCTTTCTGACGTCGGGTGAGCGGATTGTAACGCGGCGATCGGCCACTGCGATCGGCCACTGCGATCGGTAATTTGATGAAAAATTGTGCGCACAGCTGCACAGTCTCGAGAGACACGTCCAGTTTCCGTGGCACCGGTCAACCGAAACTCGATAATGAAAGTCATGACGCTGGCGACTGGCACTCCGGCGATATCGCGGTGAAAGGTAATTGTTTATTGATATCGATCTTTTCGTAGAAAATCATTTAACCCACTGGTCTCGCGCAAACATCCTTTCTCGTCCGATCGAATTTTAGAGTTGGAAGCATTTTTACGAAATTGTGTTTACCCAACGAACCTACCCGATGCAGTTTCCAAAATCTTCGAGCTCGCAAAACTGTTTCCTTTTTCTAACAAAAACCGAACCAATACTCCAAAGAACCGTCGATAGAAACCAGGCGCCATTTTCCAAAGAGATCAAGCGAACCGAAATAGGATAAAGTTTTCAACGAACATCGCCTGGTCGCGAAGCGTCGCGTCGCCTCGCGTCGCGTCGCGTCGCCTCGCGTCGCGTCGCGGCGGTTTTACCCGCAACAACCTAATTTCTCCTGTGCTAGTTTCGAGTCCGTTTGACGGTCCGTCGCCGGGGTATTCCGGCATAGAAACGCAGGCGGAATGAACGACAAACGCGGCGGAAAAAGTTCCGCGGCACGGCGTGTAACGTGTCGGCGCGGAGCATCCAGAACGGAAAAGAACGAGGAGAATTAAAAGAAAGGAGAAACGACGTACAGGAGGAGTATGCGAGCGAGGGGAGCGGTGACGGCGGCGGCGGGTCGACGGAATTATATTCCGCGAAATACAGGCGTGCTAATGAGGTACACTAATTAAAAAGTTCTCGACTTTCTATGACCGTCTCAAAGAAAGGAGCTCGCGCGGCCCGGCCGCGACGGAGCCTCGGCGAATTTTCGCGCGAGACGGATACGCTCGGCTCCGCTCCGCTCCGATCGGCGCGCGATCCTGTGAGCAGAGACCGAGCTCAAAGGACGAAGGTAAATGTCTCTGAAGAAGTCGAGGGAATTTGTGGCACGGTAACGTGACGAAAGGGGTCCACGGTTGTTACGGTGAATTCGACTCGGAAGCGCGGAAGGATAATGACGGACGACGAGCGGATATACAGAGGAGGCGAGTCGGAGCACCCGAAGACAAAGACCGAGAGAGAGAGAGGGAGAGAGAGGGGGGGGTGGAGAGAGCTGAAAGAGCGAGCGAGCCAAAGGCCGTTTTATACGCGTGTCGTCCGCGAGACCCGGAGTCAAAAAGAGGGAGGAAACTGCCGCCGCCGACGTTGCTGCCGCTGCCTGGCCCCGTTCTGCTCAATTTCAAAAGTTCTGCACCTGCCAGGTCGTGGCACGCTTCCACTTCTGAAAGCGTCGAGTTTCTTTCACTGGAGAAGAAATTAACGAAAAAAAAGAAGAAGAAGCGCAGAAAGAACGCGCGCGCCGAGGAAAAGAAAGACGCGCAACGTATCATCTGACGAGCGAACTTTCCACCGGGGTCCCTCGATCCGCCACGCTGCTGTTCGGTTTCGCGAATTTAACGAAGATGCATTGGTTCAAAATTCCGAGGAGCTGTTAACAAACTTCTCCTTTCGGAAAATATGCTCTTTTCCCCCCAGGGAGCCATCTAGATTGAGATCAGAGAACGAAGATCGTGGGATTTTAACACTAGAACTACCGAGCACAATAAATGCGACTGACGTATATCGCTTTGTAACAGTGACAAGACTGTGCCCATTCAGACTTCATACAACTTTTATTGTAATATGTGCTTCAATGAAGAGGTTCATTAAAAAATTTCCGATGAAAACATTTTTACAATTTCAGTAATTGTAAAAGAAAAATTAGGAACCAATCATTTCGACTGGTCCGGTAGTTCTAGTGTTAATGATAGAAGTGGATAAGTGGGGATAATGCCGCGACGTTTGTCATCCAGGCCTCGGCGACATATATGGAGAAAGCATTGTACTTAGTTTACAGCTGCATCTATCTCAATTTTTTAAACAGTACCAGGTATTCAATCGATTTCATTGTCAGGGATGGAAGAATCAATACCGATTTTGGTACTCTGGGTCAGGATAGACCTAGGCTCCGTTGTGCAAGGGTTAGGACGTTTTTCATATTTAGTTAGCGAGAGTTGTCTTTTAGAAGACTAGGTTTGCAATCGCTTGGCCCCACAGTCATACTCTGCTGGTGCATTTTGCTGCAGCTTTCTCTTCACGATTTTCACAGAATATACCCAACAACGCAGCGGACCACTGAAAAAGTATTTTTGCGAAATACCCGACAGGCTCGCGTGTGAATTATGAAATAACGATTTGAACTATTCCGCGCTCGTTACCATTAACTCGAGTATCGGACGCGCCGGCGCGAAGTGGGTACATGGAAGTTCAATTTTCCACGGGCATGGAAAAATAGCCGCCGTTACCGAATCGCCGAACAATAGCAGAAATCGGTGTTTCGTCGGCTAAAAATCTGTAGCTTTGGCGGACCAGTGTTTCTTTGTTTTTTGATCGAAGAAAAGTATGCTTTCATCACGCGCAAACAGTTTAAGCTAAAGCATTCCACGCATAACACGATCTATTGTATCAACTAGGTGACTATTACCCGAATACACTCAATTCTCGTTATTTGTCACAAACACGGGTCTTGTACAGTCCAGGAGACATACCCGAGCCGTGTTATGTTTACACTCCCCGACGTCCGAGGCCTCGAGTAGTGGGGATAATTTTGCGACGTTTATCATCCAGGCTTTGGCGACATATCCAGAGAAGTCACTGTACTCTCACGTTCTCATTCTGATCTACTCATGTTTGCCAGAAAAGATCTAGGAATGACGTCTGTGCTTGGGTTTCGCAATCTGCGCATATATCATCCAGTCCTTGGCGACATATACAGAGAAATCACTGTATTCTCAAGTTCTCATTCTCGTCTACTCATGTTTTGCCAGAAAAGATCTAGGAATGACGTCTGTGCTTGGGTTTCGCAATCTGCGCATATATCATCCAGTCCTTGGCGACATATACAGAGAAATCACTGTAATCTCACGTTCTCATTCTGATCTACTCATGTTTGCCAGAAAAGATCTAGGAATAACTTCTGCGCTTGGGTTTCGCAATCTGCGCATATACCGAGACATTACTGTACTGTTCGAATCCAGACTGATTTTCGCGCGGCCGTCCGAGCGGGGCCGAGCGGAGCCGAGGCGAGCCGAGGATGTATCGTTTGTGCGTTTCGTTTTAAATGGCGATGGAAACGAGGGTTGACGCGCCGACGCCCCTATACGAATCAATATGAACGTATCAGCGGGATCGTCACGCAAAACGAAGATTGCTGGTAATTGCACCGTTTCGACGAATCGGAAGAGTGCCGGAAATCGCGAGAACAGTTATCGAAAGGAAATTTTTTTCGCTTTCGGGTTCGACAGGATCGGCGCTGCCGATTCGATAGGGATTAGAGGGATTTATTTCATTATCGATGCCCGCCGACGAATGATATCGGAATCGTTGCTCTTCTCGGCCATTGTGCTCGCCGCCTCGTTCTCATTAACAGACGCGAGTCACAACTGTTGCCAACGCGGCAGGAGCGGTCCGATAAAATCGATGTTAGCGCAACGACAACGACGACGACGACTACGACGCGCGACGACCGCGTTTAATTCGACCGTCAAACCTAAACGTCAAAAACTGTAATTACGTGGGCGTCCGTTGATCCACGAAATTCGTTTTCGGAACTTCATACAGGCTCCGCTTTGTGAGATTTCGCTCTCTCTGCCGCTCTTTTCCCTCCCTCTTCTCCTCTTCCACCCATCCCTCGCCATCCCGCCCCCAACCCTCTTTTCTGCACGTTCACCGTGGCCAGCAAACTGTAAAACAACCGTTGAAAACCGCGATAACGGGAGAGGTCCTATATCGCGGATCCCGATGAATGCTTTGTAGCATGATTACGTTTCCGGCTCGTCCGTTTCCGCTATCGCATTATTAAAAAAGTTTATTTCGATCGCGGAGCCCGCGCCAATGACGACAGTGGACTCGCGGCTTTTGTCGAGCCACGGCAGCTTTGATCTATTTGCGTTCTCTTATGGGACGGTAGTGCCTCGTTGGTTGCCCGTGCGAATTGTCCGCGTTGATTATTTGATTGGATCAGCTCGGAAAAGGATATTGATTAAACGCTGCTGGAGAAATTCCCGGTACAGAGTGATCCAACTATATTTTTTTTATACTTGACAACGGAACCTGCGACCTGTGAAACAAGATTTTCTATTGTCTTTTAATCCTTTATATGACTAGTCTGAATGAAAAACTGATTAACCAAATTTTTTCATATTTTCATATCTACTGGACTGGATAGAAAATTTAAGGTGACCTTGAGAGATCCAGAAAATTTACTCTAATATCTTTAACGCTGGTTTGACGGAGTTTCTTTAATTTACAATTTCTGTGATTGTAAGAATGCATACTTGTAGGAAATTTATTTAACACATTTATTCCTTGGAACATGTATTACGGTGAAAGGTGAAAATATTATGGTAATTCGGCGATTCCCTAAACGGTTCCCGCCCGCGCGAAAACAAGAATGGAGTAAGCCTCGCCGTGGATTTCATCGAGCTATCCGAGGGTGTGCCGCTGCATTTGCATGCACCGGTTCCCGAAGGGTCCGAGGAGATCGAAATTTTCAGCGGGATTAAAAACACTCGAACAGAGCCGTTAATTCTCGGCGACGAGAGGAGCACGCGCGCGCGCGACTACGGGCTCGGCTGCGAAATAGAAGCCGGCGCGGCGCGGCTCGGTTTGTTCTTCGAAGGGACGCAGAGGTTTTTTGATAAAAGCCTAAGCTTAGTCGCGAGCTTAATGGATTTGCATTTGTATTAAGCTTGCCGGTGGTCTGACCGGTGAGGCGCGAGATGTCGAACGAAAGTGAACGCGCAGGATCCGGGGAGAGTCGAACCGTGAATTTTGCTCTGCGCCCGATAATCCGTCCGCTGGGCTGGGGGTGCAGGGGGGTTGAAAGGAATCGGGGGTGAAAAACCGCCGGATTATTATTTCCAACAAAGAAATCCTGACCGAGGAAAATGCCTTCGGGGGGATGGTCATTCGAAAGTCGCTTTAAAGTCGTTTCGAAACGATCGGGAGGAGGATCGGTTTGGTTGGGGGTTGAATCGATCGATTGTTACATCGGAGGGAAACTTTGTTGCGTGGAAAAAAATTCGGACTCTTCGAGAGCGTGTTGGAACACCCCGGCTTAATTGAAAGTTGTCTCACAAGTTTTTTGTTGGATCTGGTTAAGCTCGAATAACCGCAAGGGGGTGGTTTTACGTTAGGAAGAGCGGGGGATGAAAAACCGTCGGACTATTATTTGGGGCGAAGGAACACCGATCGCGGTGAACCTGCGCGGACTTCGTAAGTGCATTAACGTTCCCCGGTTAGCTGAAAATTAGTTCCAATCTGGCCGATCTCAAACGAACCGGGAGAGGGTAGTTTTCGTTGGTTGAGAAACGAGTATCTCTCGGTTTGCGGGCACGGAGATTCAATTGTCCGATCGAAAAATTTGATTGGTCGAAAGTTCGAAGTGCGCGAAAAACGTTGCGTTCAAATGCGCGTACACGCGTAAACGAATTTCCTCGCAATTCGCTGAAGCTTTAAGCATCTTTTTTAAAGTCGCGAACAAAGACCTCGTATTAGCTCATTAAAATAGTAATTGTGTTGGGGACATATGAACCTCCGTGCGAGCCATTGTGTAAAAACGGAGCACGGGTAATTGCAGGTTAATAATGACCTAGCATTGTCAAGGACTGTAGTTCGCCTTTCTCCGTGGGTTAAGGGACTTAATTAGTAAGAACTTTTAATTCTACACGTGCACGTTTAGAAATATTACCGGGGAACTTTTATTTTTACCGAGCAAAGTAGAATTAACCGTGTCACTTTTTAATGGAGAATGTAGGGCAGAATTTTCCGGACAGGAACAAACTTTTTTCTATCGAATATTATCATCTGCACTTGATTGTTCCCCCGATTCAAGTAATAAAGCAATTTTCTGAGCTTGAATAATTTGAGAACAAAGCCGAGCTGGCCATTTAAAAAACCATCTAGCAGGCTAAGCCGATCCGAAAAGGCAATAAAACGAGAAGACCGTTCGACATTATTTCGTGGCGGGTTTTCCGTTGTAAACTGTGAATAATACGATCAATCTCAAGCCCGTGATGGATTATTACGAATCCCGATAGAGACCCGCGATTTTTCAGCGCAAATATCTTTGATAGGTTTGAATGCAATTAATACGGGCCGATAAAATCTGCAACTGTTTGCCCGATGAATTTTATTCCCGGCTATTCGTTATAGCCGCGGCTCGCGGAATAAAGTCAGAAAATGATTGCGTAACGGGCGGCCGTGAAATCGATAACCGTGGGCCGAGGATAAATTGGCATATCGGTGCCGCGGATAAACAGCGAAATTATTCAGTGTCGCCTCGCGGCAACCGGCGCGGCGCTACCGATATCCTGCAGCAGCAGCTTCGTCGATTTCGCCGGCACGATCCCTCCGATCCCATCAATTCCCCGAAAGAACCGGCATGCGATGGGTATTATTTATCGCACCGCCGAAAGAAAACTGGCTCTTCGCGCGTGTACCCTCCAACCGATCCATCAGTCAACAAGTTCGCTGCGTTCGCTCGTATCGGGCCCAGCTTCCCGCGATCCCCCGTCGATCCATCGCGAAGCCGAGCAGTTTGTCTTTTGTGTGTTATCTCTCCTCCCCCATTATACTCTGTTTCCCCTGCCTTACATTTCTAAACCGCGCGTTGACCCACATAGCGCGATCCTTACCGTGTTCTCATATTCTTCTCACACTCTTACGGTTTATCAGCCAGGTATTCACAAATAAAAAGTCGTATAAAAGTACGCCAAACTCAACATTTGTATATTTCAAACCTGGAGAATTGCTCGAACAAGGACCCCACAAAACGTATTTTTTAACCCTTTGCACTCGGAGCTATTTCAACTCCGAAACATTCCTTCCGACCTAGAATATTTCCCTTCTATATATATATTTGTCATGCTACACATACAGAAATGGTGCCATTTTCTCGTACAGTACTGAAGTGTTTAGTAATTTATGAAATACAAACAAATTTAATAATATCAAAAATATTTGGAATTTTTAGTGGCGCCTCGCAGTCGCCATTCGAGTGCTAAGGGTTAAAACTTAAAAAGCGCCTTCTTCACTTTCTCACGTAATTCCGACTGTTGGAATTCAACGATGCCATAGCACTTTCATGCACGCACATAAGGGATGACACGAGGGGTCAGGTATAAGGGACGGTGGGACCCAGTCGGGGGCGTAAAGTTGAGTCTGTCGTCAGTCCGACTACTGTACATTTACTGTTCAATCATTATACCGTGAAACACGCGGACACACTGCGGCGTTATTAGAATAACATTGCCATTTGTAATAAAGCATACATATATATATATATATATAAAGGGTGTATTGTTTATTTCTAAAGACGCATACAGTATAAGGATCGTATCCAAGTCGTTATCGTCACTGGATAAAGGTTATTTTCTAACACCGACCAATTGCAATTTTTTCAAAAATTTGTTTCCACATCCTGTAGTGAACTAATTTTGTTCTAACTTCTCAAATAATAAAAGAAGCCAAGTCGTGTGGCCCACTGTTAGTAAAATCATCGTCTTTTTAAGAGTGTCCGAACATTAGGCGTTCCCGTGAAAGGCGTCAACAAAGAGACGAGACTCGGTCGATTTTCATGAGCCTGGTTTGCGTTCGGTTGCTCGTTTTTCCCTCATTTTCCGGAATAACGAGGAGATCCCGCAGGAGTGTTCGGTCCTAATCGGTTCCTCGCGGGGAGCGCTGGCACGTTGCCCCGGCGATTCTCGTCGAGTGGTTGTCGTCCTGCTCGCAGTCCTCGAGCTCCTTTCCGGCTCGAGGACGGATCAGCGGAGAGGGGAAGGACGACTGGCAGGGACTTCCGGTCGAGTGCCTCGCAGGAGAGAGAGAGAGAGAGATAGGGGAAGAGAAGGAGAGATATGCAGGCGAGATACGCGCGGATAACCGCACACCGTTTCTAACTGGGTTACTGCTAGCGGGAGAACAGCTTTCTCTTGCCCTTGGGAGAACGCCGCTGCGTTCGATGACGCGAGCAAGCCTGCACTCGCTCGTTTGCATCCACTCGCTGTTGCATCCGCTCTTCGGCAACTCTCCCCCCCCCCCCCCCCTCCGATGTTAGAATCAGCGATGTACCCGAACTGTTCTCCCGAGAACAATTTTATTGCACTACGACGGTGACCGTTTACCCCCAAGATCATCTGATTAGCGCCCTTCCGGACACAGATTATTGTGTAGGACCCTCTAAAATGATCACCGACCAAGCCTCGCCTGAACTGGGAAAGACCCGCTGGCACCGTGTCGCCAGATCAAGACTTTTTTTTAAATTTATTTATTTATACAGGTCGCATCAACAACTAGGTCATTAGCGACCACAGATATTATATCATAATGTTACATTATTACATCTTTGTACTTGTCTCCCCGCTCTACCTTTCCACGATGCCATTCCCCCACTTTCCGCCGGCGAGCATCCCCACTCTGCCACCACTCTGTCACGTGACTCGTTCCGTCTCTGTCGTGCGCGCGTCGCAATGTCACGTGACCGATCCGAGACAGAGGGAGAGGGTAACTGTATTCCCCTGAATTTCCCCGGCCTGGCGACACTGCTTGCACTCGTGCTTCGTGTCTGTTATTAAAAGTCCTAGATTGCCATTAATATCAAGCATTTCGATCAAGCGATACTGTCATAGCCTACGGATTTATTAATTGATATTTTAAGATGCAAAGCTGATCTTCAGAGTTCTGTCTTTAACACTAGAACTACCGAGTAATAAATACACCTGATGAATATTGCTTCGTAAACATGACAGGACTACATCTATTCAAACCTAATACCATTTTTATTCTAACATGTGCTTCGATGAAAAAGTTCATACAAAAAATTCGGATGAAAAAATTTTTATAATTTCAGTAATTGTGAAAGGAAAAATTAGGAACCAGTCATCTTGACTGGTTCGGTAGTTCTAGTGTTAATTCGTACGGAGATATCTAATGTTTAGATAAAGTTGATTGCTGAAGATGTTTAGTTAATAACGTATAATAAAATACAAATGAGACAAATGTCTAGGGCCCACAATTCGGAGGGGTCCGGCTTCAGCACAGACAAAAATGAATGATAATAAATTTCACAAAATTATTTTTGTAATTCAATCTTTGATATAAAAATCCTAGGTGACATTATTTAAACAATTTCTTTAGAAGCAAACCAGGCCCCAATTCAAATTTTGTCTAGGGCTCCGCTGAATCGGTCAGTGCTGACGTGGATCACTGATAAAGATTAACCCTTTGCACTCGGCGCTATTTTCATTCTAAAACTAAATTGTTCTTCCGTCTTAGAATATTTTCATTTTATTCGTACGAAACTGATCCGATTTCCACATATAATATTTAAATGTTTAGTACTTCATTAAATACAAATTTTGTAACATTTTTTGCAATTTCTATGAAATAATGCCACAACAGTTTCTAGTGGTGCTTCTGAGTCACCACTCGAGCGCAAAGGGTTAATAAAAACGTGTGCAAACACCGATGCGAGTTGTGCCACTATTATTGCAACGCGCCACGAGTGATATACCTAATCTTTCTGTTAGTACTCGATCTCTCCGGCGAGTCGCTTCCTACAGCTTCGATCGACCTCTCACGTAATCATTGTCGGATCGAGGATCGAGACGCACAAAGGCCGATTGTGTCGGCCGGGGTTCTCACGAGTCTCTCCGTCGCTCCGGCGCCGGCGGTACACAAACTCCGCCGATTTTCACCGGTCGCTTTCGCTCTCGCGATCCAGGAAATTCGCCCGACGATTAGCTCTCGGAGGATGCCACCGCCAAGAGCGGCGGAGATCGAAAAGTCGCGGAACTGTCGGGCTTGCCGGTCCGGGGGCGCGGGCGGGTCGAGCGGGTCGAGCGGGTCGAGCGCGGGTATTCGTGCCGCTTCGAGTTCGCTCGGATCAATAACCGAGCGACTTATTTCGCGAGACACGTGATACTAATTTCCTATGTCGATCGCGATAAAAGCTGCACTTGCTTTGAATAGATAATATCCGTGATCGACTCCGGGATGTAAATTTTCACGGCGACTCGGAATTTTCGGATTAAACGTTCAGGAGTTGTGTCAGAGTCTTCTTGATCGAACGTTTAATTTCAAGTTGCTGAATTTTTCAAACTTCTCTCTTATTTACAACCTCTAGACAGTTTCTGCGAGAAGGAGTTTTGTGTCTTCTATAATTGTTTAGACGACTGTGAGCGACTGAGGGAAGTTCTGAGTAAATTGAAGAAGATTTAAAAGTACTATTTATTTTATTATTTGATCGTGTTGTATGATAGGTGTTACGATCGATTTCATTTATCGAACAAACCTAAATCGCGGGCCTCTATTTCAGAGAATTCTTCAGTGGGTAGTTCAAACTTGCTGAAGCTTTTCCTTATTAACGCGTTCATAAGCACAGCTATGGCTAGAATAACTTGCTTCGTATTAAATAATAACCGGGTGAGAACGGTTTAAATAAAAGTGTCCTATTTTGCCATGTTCCTTAAAGTTGCCGTGGCCTGAAACGCTCAGAAAAATAAACGTAACGTAAAAAGTTGGGGCAAACTAAAATTTCAGAAAAATTCTCGAGTTTTGAGAGAAAATATATCGAGTTTCGTATTCGATCTTGCGCTTCAGTTTTAGCAATAAATTCGTATATTTACATGTATATTTTTCCTATTACTTTGAAAGCTCATTTAGCATTGTCCCGAACGCTGTGCAGCGTCCACGTTGGGAAACTATGGTCCACGATCTAGATAGAGTATAGAGCACTTGGAGCACTATGCACGGTGGCGGCGGGCGCGCGCGTTTCATCCGACACGGTGAAGAGCTCGATTAAAGTTTCTCCGATAGATTCCGCGGCGCGGCTTGGCGCGACGACTGCGATTCGAGCCGATAAGAATCTCAGGAAAGTGGAGGAGACTCTTCCTTCCTCGGTATCGCGTTCCGCTCGGCCGAAACCGTTTGCTCTCTGCCCTCTTTGCCGCGTTATCTCTCGGGGCGATGCGAATTGATAGTCCAACGGCGAAATAAAATTTCGCCCGGCTGACACTCTGATTAAACGTGATCGCGAGATTATTCCGCACCCACACACTGGAGCCGCCGCGGATCCACGCGGGCAAAAAATACGGGGCGGACGACAGCGTCGTTCGAGCTATCGTTGCGCTTCGTTTCGGCGCGGAAACGAGGCGATAGTTTCGGTTTAATGGCCGAGGCCACGGATCCGGCGCAAATAGGATGCGAGAAAGTATCCGCGCCTGAAACAAGCAATATTCTCCGGGTCTAAAGGAGACGCATAAATTTCGGGGGAGAAGCTGGAAGGGACGATTAAGGCCCTCTCTCTCTCTCTCTCTCTCTCTCTCTCTCTCTCTCTCTCTCTCGTCGAAGGCGACGCTGGCGAATTTCAAGACCGGGGACTCCGGGGGAGCGACTGGCAGATTCCGGAAGGTATCTGCGAGACGATCGGACCGGTGGAGCGAAAATGGGAATAAATCAACTTTCTGAAATTGAAATTGCGCCTTCTTGGCAACGCTCCCTCCTCCTCCCGAGCCTAGCCGATGTATCGCCGCGACGCGTATTCGTCTCGAAATAATCGATCATACACCACCAGGCAGCCTCCAACGGGCTGCATACGTTTGTCAAGATGAAACATTTTTTCGTTTATAATAACGTGTCAGAAATTGCATTTTTCGTCGTTCACGCTCTTCATTTACAACGTTGTCATCCCCTCTCCGAGTTTTTCTTTCGACAAACAGCGCGTTCATTTGCTATCCCATTTTGATAGAACTTCACGCAATGCTGTGTTGCTACTACATTTACTTTTGCATTCGTGTAAGAAGAACACACCACAACCACGTTGCAGTATACTTCATTTAAAAGGAAAATTAGACATCGAAATCAAAATTGAAGATTCAAACTCAGAGGTATACAACAAGTTTATAATAACTTGATCAAAACTCTTCATTAGTAATCTAAAATGTAATAACTAGATTGCGAATTTTTATGCAAAATAAAAATTTTGTGCACAAAAATTTTAAAATATGGGAGCTAAATAAATGCGTACAATTTTCACGAATAATTTCAATGTATGGACAACAGTATAACTAATACTCTCAAAGTCTTTAAATTGCACCCACTCGTTTCTGCCAGAGTTTAGTAATTGCTGGACAGTGAATCCCGATGCAAAACAAAAATTGTCTAAATCATTGTATGCAGTTGTACTTGCATACGTTTACTCCAGGTCGGATTCGTTTGTGCGTCCACGATAAAGCATCCGCGAAAGGTAATTTTCCCGGGAGAATCTCATTGGTTCTGGGCGCAGTAACCCGGTAATTTTCTGTTTAGAATTCCGAGCGGCTCGATTTTTCGTCCGCGAGGATCGAGCATGACCGGCGAGCACCGAAGATCACGGTGGAAACTGCGAGTCTAGGAAGTACCTCCTCGCTTGGATTGAAATATTACGAGTAGCCGCCAGTATCGCCGGGGAAGAGATAGCCAGCGGAGTCGTATTTTACCTTTTATACGCTTTGTACTTTCTCGAAATATTTATTTCCAGGGTGAAGTCCCGGCTGGTTGGCGAGTGTGAAATACGGTGACCGACGCAACAACGTCGTTTAAATTTTACAGAGGACGGTGAACTCGAGTAGGCGAGCGCCGAACGCTCGCGGATCCCGGCCGTCGCCTCTCCAGTGTTTCAGTATTCTTGAAAATTAATCCTGTCGCCGCCACGCTTTTCCATTGAACGTTCCTCGGATTGTGGACTGAGCCCTATCTGGATCGTTAGGCAAACGTGCTGGCGTTCGATTTGGGAATTTTCGGATGAGCGAACTATATGGACTGACGCTGATTCCAGAATTCAACACGCTCAAAATTTCTTTATAGAAGTTACCATAAAACAACGGCAATTTTTCACGTCGTTTTTCCGTTTTATTTTGCTCATTTAATTTAAGACGCTTCCTCAGGCTCTGTACAAGCGTATTTCAATCGCACGTACAGTAAGGAGCATAACTGAACCAATAACCACAACTTTTGTGTAAATCATTATTTATTGCTAGGAATATAGAGGAATAACAAAGAATTAATATTATAATTATTTTTATCATAGTTAGAAGTAACTGAAGAAATTTTTTTCAACAACTAATGCCTCCTCGTTTGGCAATGACGAACAAAATAGATTGACTCGGTTTATGTTCCTAGTAGTATGTTTACGTCTAGCACTTTGGTATGTATGTTTACAAAATATTCTACATCTTAACACTCAGTTCTTCGCAGTCAGTCGAACGGAAAAGCACGCAAGTGAAGTAAGAATAAATATGAAATCAATTGCTCCAAATTGTTTAAAAAAAGTAATTTCTCTTTTGAATAACGGTTTGTCAACGCGTAAGACGTCGAAAAATTGCAGTGTTAGTCAATTGACTTGGTGCAGAGAATAAGAAAAAATACTGTAAAGCTATATTATTAAATGTTGGAGGAAGACCAAAGAAATTATTACCGCAGGATGAACGAATGATTATACGGTTTGTCTCATCTGGCGAAGCTTCAAGTGCCAATATGGCTGCAAAATTATTAAAAGAAGATACGAATATACAGATAAGCCAGTGGACAGCACGAAGAACTCTTAAACGAGTTGAGATTAGATGCATTAAGAAAAAGAAGAAGCCAATGTTATCGAAAAGAATATTAAACTTCGTTTGGAATTTGCTGAAAAATATCGAAACTGGACAACTACTGACTGAGAAAGGGTTATTTGGTCTGACGAGAGCAAAATGAATAGAATTTGTTCACATTGCATGTCTTGGTGCTGGATTCGTAAAAACGAAAGACTTAAACCGCGACATGTGTAACAAACGTTAAAGCATGGAGGCGGATTTCTAATGTTCTGGGGGTGTCTAACAGCATTTGGTGTTGGATCACTGCACCGAATTAATGGCATCATGAATCAATACATGTACAAGGATATTTTACAGGATCATCTTATAGATGCTGTTGAAAATATGCCTTTTGAAGACAAAAAATGTAATTTTCATGCCCGACAGAGACCCTAAGCACACTGCTATAAGTGTAAAAAATTGGCTCAGTACTAAAAAATTTTCTGTTCTGGATTGGCCTGTACAGAGCCCCGACCTCGACCCCATTGAGAATCTATGGGGTTTGCTAAAGAAACGGCTTCGGGATTCATATGACTCCCAACCAACTTCAATCACAGATTTGTGATAGAATTCAAGTACGCCAAAAGTATGCCAAAGCGAATTAGTGCAGTTTTACAAGCAAAAGGGCTGTGGACGAAATATTAAAAAGAAATAATATATTAAATATTGCCAAGTATTGAACGTGGTGCAAATCCGAGTCAATCTATTTTTTTGTCATTGCTAAACGAGGAGACATTAATTATTGAAAAAAATTTCTTCAGTTACTTCTAACTATGATAAAAATAATTATATTTATTTTTTGTTATCCCTCTATATTCCTAGCAATAAATAATAACTTACACAAAAGTTGTGGTTATTGGTTCAGTTACGCTCCTTACTGTAATACATTTTCAAGGGATGGTTTGATAAATGTTGAAGTCAAATATTTTGCTAAAAATCCTTCAAAATTCGATTAAATTCGCGACACAATGAACAGTCGAACAATTTCGTGAAACGTTGAAAGCCAGTTTGTCGAGCTGCACTTCGAACATCTTCATTCCAGTGTCCATGGTGGACCGTAGGCTTTCGCGAAACCATGAAGGCGCGAGGCATCAAACGTAGCCGACTGCATCGGGTACGTGTGCCGTTTATCAGCGGCGTTTTCTACGGTCTTTTTACGAGCGTTGCGCGTTATGAGAAAATTGTTTTTTCATCCAGCGAAGGCTGTCGCGAAACGATCCACCCGGTGGAGCGCGACTATGCAAATGCGAGATAAGACGTTCGCGTATCCGCGCGGTTGCAGAATCGGCTCTCTGGTGTTGCGTCACCAGGTAAGCCCGGAGAATTGCTGGCCGGAGTTTTCGAGTGGTTGCCGGCGAGAAGCATGGCCGGTTAATGGGTCCATCGGCGGGATCTAATTGCTCGGATAAAGGCTATCTCGGAGCGGACGCGGCCGGTCAGAGATATCGGCGCGCAGAAAATCGACGCGTGAAATTGAAACATCGAGCGGCGCGAGTGGCGCGAATGGCGCGGTTTCGCGGCGATGGAACGAGCGAGCGATCGAGACCGCCTTAATTCCGCGGCCCAGATTCCTCGGGCTCATTCCAGTTTTCGCTTTTACCGAGCACCTACGCTCGCCGTTCGTTCCACGCCTTTTTTCGGCAGCTGTTTCGAGGCCGAAGAAATAGGGAAAAGTCGCCGATATCGCTCCGCCTCGGCCATTTTCAATTCTCCGGCATTGTTGCTGCGCTTCTCCGGAAGAGTATGTGGGTCGGACGATAGCGTGACAGCCTTTTTTTAACGCTAGGTTCACCGGACCCGTCGAAAAGACGGATTCTAGTATTTTTCATTGGCGTTTATGAGGAAGGAATTCTGCAACACACTTATTTCTTTGTTAATGTTCCCGATTTCTCAACATTTTTTATTTCTCGAGAAATGAGAAATAAGACTACATTTCTCGAGAATTCTCGAGAATTTGTATAAAGTGAAGTTAACTTTTATAAAGTGAAACATTACGCTTTTGTTTTGAAATGACTTCTTAAGAAGCATAATGCGTCTAATGTAGAATCAGACAATCTACTTCTGTTTTTTTGTTGTAACAAAATCTGTAGCCGTAGAAAAATTTCTTTCATTTTGTGTGGATGTTGGCTTTATCGTATACAGAACATCCAAAAGTTGCTGAAGATTGGTGTCCTTTTTTCAGTGGACTCAAAAACTTGGAATTCCTTTGTTAGAGTCCGGAATTTATTTTCTTCTGCCGCTAAACTCTTGACACTAAATTCTTGAAGGCTGTCTGCAATTTCTAATTCTAACTGTTTTTCCAGTGATAGTTCCTCATTCCGAGAATCTGAAAGTTTTTCACTGTTTTCATAAGAATCATTGTTATACTTTCCAAAAAGTTTGCTTAGAATTTGTTTTGCCATTTTATACATATCTGCCTTGGATGTTAAATAAAAAAATGTATCTTCTGAATCTTTTTGCAGAGATTCTGAATTATGCAGATGTTTTATAAGGGATACAACAATCTTGTCTCTTCTTTTAGATATTTCTTCTTTAATAACAACAAGAAACTCATTACTCGATTCAGTATTCAGTTTTTCTAGTTTTAAATAAGAATTTAAGAGAATTTAAGAATTTATATGTTATAAAATAAACGTGATTCATAAGAATTTTCCTAGATTTAAATTTCTCGAGAAATACTGAGATTTCTCGAGAAATGAGAAATAATCAATTATAAAATTTCTCGAGAAAGAATTCTCAAGAAGGGACACTAGGTATACATTATTTAGAAAACGACGGGTAGTTTGGATAGACACATTCTTGTTGTATTTATTAAGTAGTGTGGTACCCCGTGAACCCAGTGTTGATATTTTACTGAAAATAATCTAATTCTTGCGTTGCGTCGATAAGCTTCGATTTATCGATGATCAGGTGTGACTCACCTTCTGGGAACAAAAAGGTGGGTTTGTTGGATGTTGTGACACAGAGAAATTTTTCAGATAATGGGGCACAAAACTCTAATTTCTTTTAGTACTGTTTGAAGTGTACGCAATACCAAATTTTAATATTTCACTTTTTTCTGTTGCAGGTAAGTCCTCTTTCGTGAAACGTGCACAGCCAATAGCAAAATTGCGTGATCCGAGTAAGTAATTTCGATAAAAAGTCCCTACCTTATCGTTATAACAACAATGTTCAGTAAAATGCTAAGGTAGCAAGGAAATTGCTGTGCTTACAAACAAATTTGCTATTAATTAACATAGATAATGTATAAACTGCAGACCTTTATTATCACTTCCCGTTTTTAGATAGATTGCAACAAAGTAGAACCGAGATTTGTTCCCCATTGCTTCTCCAAATAAGAGATAGGAAACTGTTAAATTTCGTTGAACATTGCATTTAATTGCTTTTCTACGTTTTGGAAAGCAATGACCAATACGTAATGATTCACGGTGTGTAGTCATCGGTGATTACAGGAAACCGGAAACTATATCGGATCTGCCCCAGATTAATGATAAGGAAATCGTTTCTCGATAAATATCTGCAATCAAGTTTTCCATCTTCTCTTTTTACAAATAACTCTATTTCTGGAACGGGGAATACAAGAATATAGTCGCTACAATTAGTCTTTTATACACTTTTATAAACAGACTTAGGATCTCTATGCATTTGACTTCTGGAAATTTTTAAAAACTGCTAAAATATAACGCCCTACAAAATTTGGTACAATTTTTATTTATTTCAGATCTAGAAAGGCTACTATCACTGAAAATAAAATTTTGTTTGACTCCACTTTAGTACGTCCAAAAAAAAATGGAGAATTGCATAAACATCCACAGTTTACTTATGAGGTAGAAGCACAAAGAACCGCAGCGAACTGCAAATACCTTTGAATTACATAGAGGGGTTTTCACCATAGAATTCATGGTTTCCGCGAGCCTCGTTTCCCATAAGTAAGGTAGGCGTGCCGTCTAGAGGAGAATAAAACCGGAATGATATCGTTTCCCGTAGAATGACGCCACATTTTATTCCGCGAACTCGAAATTAATCGGATCGTCTTGTTTCGCCGGAAAGACGGAAGCTCGCGAGTGGAACAACAATTGGTCCTGGAATGGTTTCGAGCAGTTCGTTGAATATGCGAATTAAATTTATTTCGCGAAAAGAGAGAGGGAGAGCGAGAGAGAGAGAGAGAGAGACAGGACGAGAAGCGGAGGCGAAAGGAAGCGTTTATGGTTGATTTTCTCGTGGCGCGCGGGCTAATTTAATTTGGAACGAAATTAGATTCAGTAATATACTCTTGGACTCGTTCCTCCTGTCTGCGCTTTGAAAATACTTTCTTGCCAACGCGATCGTCTCCGATGGATTTTCTTTTTTTTTCTGTTCCTCATCCTTCTGGAAATCGGAATCGAGCAAAAATAATTTTACTCATTTCTAATTATTCCGCCGAGTTCCTTCAAGCAAGTGTAGTTAACGCTAAACCTACCGAGCCTTAAAAGTAACTAATACACGTTGTCTTATAAAAATGACGAGATTTAATGCTCTCCTAAATATATTTATTTAATCATTTCCCACGAAAGCATCTTTACAATTTCAGTAATTGTAAAATAAAAAATATGGAACGGTCATTTTGACCGGCGGTGGTAGGTTTAGTGTTAATTAGATCCGTGTCGCCAATAATTTGTATTATAGCTGATGCGACGTGGAATCTAATTTAAAGCGAAACAGCGTAACGAAGATACATAAAATGTTAGAATACTGTTACGAATATCAAACTTTTACAACAACATACAGATACATACGATAAATCGTACGTTTGTTTTTCTTTTTTAAAAAATTTCTACAACGATAAAGTCATTCAAGCGAATATAATCACGATATAAATCACGAGGCAACGGATTTGCTCAATACGCACACTATTGTCCATGCGTTCGCGTCAGCATGCAATTTTGCAACAGATGGATGGCTAAGCAAAACTATTTCGATCGACAATCGTAATTACTCGAAACAAAATCTATCGGAGACCAGGATTTTATTTTAGATTTTCAAACGATGGAACGTCAATCAAACAAACAACGAGTATTGTTTTTAAACTAACAAGCAATTTGTGTATAAACGTATCGAAGCGTGATACTATTTGTCGGGTTTATTTGTTTTCTCTATCGCTTGCTAAACAATAAAATCCCTCGGCTTCAGTTTTCGTCCGGGCGCTTTATAATAAATTAAACAAATTCTATGGTACGCGAATAATGTTTTTGGTACGATTATCCTCAGCATACAGTCGCGTCAATCAAAACCAGGACACGCAGATCGAAAGTCTTTGCG
The DNA here is from genome assembly GCF_050948215.1 of Halictus rubicundus. Lineage (NCBI taxonomy): Eukaryota > Metazoa > Arthropoda > Insecta > Hymenoptera > Halictidae > Halictus > Halictus rubicundus. The sequence goes on along the minus strand of NW_027489345.1, from coordinate 6,016 downwards.
TATTTAAGGATCCAATTAAAATATTTCACTGCGCACAGGCAGATCCGATTAAATAAATCATAAAATGATCGCAAAGGCGATTATAATTTAATTGTGTTACTATCAGCCATACACACGCGCAGACACGCTCAACGCGAGCTAGAAGGGGAATCGTTCGACAAACGATTTCAAAGATACTTAATTTATCCCGAAAAAGCGTTTAACTCTTCTGAATATTTAATAATTAGCGGCCTTTTCATTCCGTCGCAATCAGCATTGTGCCGTGATTTCCAGTTGAATCGGGCCGCGGCGACGGGTTTGATAACGATTTAATTGTTGGCGCGATGCATCCAACAATCGTCTACGACGGGTACTCGTTTTTTTTTTTTCATTCCACCGCCATTCAACATCCTCGCGAAGGTCGGGATTGCAGCGCAAATGGGGGTTGAACGGGAGTTCATCTGCACGGGGGTGTATGCAACCCTTTTTCGATCGTCGATATCTTTTGTTTTTTTTCCCCCTGCGCTACGCGCCGCTTTTTTCGGCACATTTACACTTTCCTCCTATCACACGGTAGCGGGGGAATTCGGGCTTGGGGGTGGCCGATAACGGCGGGGAAGGGGGTAGCCGGATTGTGGGGGTGGAAGAGAAATGTAGATTGAAAATCTGTGGCCGCCCTCGGAGGGTGCATCGGCAAGAAAATTGGGGTTGCGCGAGAATAATACCAGCCGCGGGGGATGCTGCCTACAGTGTCTGTCCTCCCCCGCAGTCGCGAGGGGAATTATTTTTTTTTTTTTGCACCCTACACCACCGAAGTATGTTGATTACATTTCGCCCGGCGCGGCGTGCCTGCAGCGATTTCGCCGGTTCGTACTCTCTCGCACGGTATTATCGCGTCGGCCGTATCCCGCGAATGATACTCTTGTAACGTGTCGCCCATACGCCGCGCACAATACGCGGAGAATGATGAGGCGCTCGGTAATTATCGTCTCTGTAATTCCGTCCGTTTTTGATCATGGCGAAATGCCGATACGCCGACGGTTAGGCGCGTCTTGGCTTCGGATATTGCCTTTTCGCGTCGTAGCAGCAAATTAATGTGTTTGCACTTTTATAATTAGTCTTATTATTACTGTCGCACACCATGCATTCAAGTATTACACAATAATTATCTATCATTCAGTGAAAAATAATTCTCCGATACTCGAACGTGTTTCGCATTTGTTCAATGTACACGACGTGGTGATCGTTTCCCCCTATTCATGGACGGTTTAATAACGTTTCATGCTAAACGTTGCTAAGCCAAACGTGCAATTTCGTCGATGAGAAAGTGATTTACGGTGAGTGTAAAGTCGAAACGACATTAATACTTGTTAAAGCAAACGTCTCCCGTATTTCACAAACCCGAGACTGCTCGAAGCGATTTAAATATAAAGTTCGTTACCGAAACGAATAGCGGTAGCGAACGCGTTAATTAAAATCATTTTTCACAATTTATCTGATACTTTATCTTAAGTAGAAACGGTGAGTAATGGCCGGTCACGTTAGCCGATTTTATCTAATAGTATGAGTGGTGGAGTAATTTCGAACCTCGTTTTCCTCAAAAACGAAGTCCGACGTGTGAAAAATTTACTCCGGACTTCGAAATTTCTCCGCTCTCCCGTAATTAGGAAAATTCGAGGTCGCGATCGAATGATCAGATTCATAGTGAAGATCAACGACGCGGTCCCGTGGCGGTGCAGGTAGAGGGGCACCTTGGAATGTTCGTGTCTTCGGGCAGTATCATCGACGATTTTGAACGTTGACGTAATACCGCGGATCACGTAGGACGGCCATGCACCATCCGGCGACCGTCAGAGTCGGCGCGCGGCACTCTACTCTCGCAATTGCAGTAAGTGGGTAACGATGCAGAAACCGTTGGGATTATTAACGTAAGGTCGGGCTCGAATCCGCGCGCACTAGGTGCCTACCGATGCACGAATCATCCGCCGCGCCGGTTTAAGCTCGCTCGAATTACATCGGGCCGCGTTTGTGCTTCACCAGCTTCACGGAAGCTGAATTAATCGATTAATTCCATCGCGCTCTAATATACATCGCCGACGGTTACACGGGGCTGAAGTCGAGCGTTCCAAACCCCATTAACTTCGACAGACTACGTTTATTGTCGCGGTCAGACGTAATTCCGAAGAAATCGGGACGCTCGAATTCAACGCGCTACCAAACCACCCTGTTCTCGGATAAACGAATCGAAGAAAATAAAAAATTATATTTGAATCCGATTATTCCGACCGGTACCCAGATCTCGAGTGGTTGCTTCCTCTCATAAGCAGACTTTGCGAGTTTCATAAATTTTTGAAAAACTATCCGGGAAATGGAACCAGAATATTTATCCGAGAAATTTGAGTTTTCTGAGACTTTATTTTTATTTTTCTAGTTTCTAGAGTTTTTAACCCCCCTGTTTTACAATTTAATTTCAAAGTTTCGGATCAAAACCTACCATTTTATTTCGCCTGACGTTTCAAATACCCATCGATGGAATATACACTAATTTGTGTTGTTTCGAAATCAATATAAGAAACGGGGAATTAGTTATCGGAACGATCGAAGTTAATGTTGATCCGAAACCTTAATGCCACGTCTGCTGATAGTTTCCGAGGATAATGAGCTTATAATAGTTTGCATTCGTGGTGCCAGTTTATTTCGTAGAACGTCCCTACAAGAGATTGATTTCGCGGTTGTCGAATACCGAACCGTTCCCAACTTTCAAGTAGGAAATTTAACTACCCCTAATCATCCGCCCTTGCCTTTGGAACTGTATAGTAATTGGCAGACGAGAACTTCCAGCGATGATTAAGGGCGCAGCCAAATTCGAAGTCGAGTAACTTGGTGCACAGGTCCGGAAAGTTCATAGCAGTGTCAACGATTAACCGTTTCTTTGATCCGTAATTTGACACGGCCTGTTGGATCAGGATCATCGACTTAGGGGAGTCTTGTGGGAAATTAAAGCAAACATTGCTTTCGCGTTAAAAATGTGCAGTTGGAACGCATTTTATGCCATTCTTTTATGTCGTTTTTCATGTATCGTCGGGTGAAATTGTGGGTCTCCATTTTGCTCACAGCAATCTTGCATAAAATAATGGTTTCTTAGAGAAACCGAAAAGGATCAAATGAAAAACTCACAGTATAATTTCAGTAACTTGTTAAAGTGGTTCCAGTCAAAATATAAATTTATAAATAAATCGATGGTCTATTCACGACGCTTCTATTTCTATTAATATACATATGGTATTGGAATTGGTTGCATAAATGAAGATTCATCCCTCCGGTGGGAATATCGAGTATACTGTCAAGGATATATCAACTTTTCAATAGCAAATTTTGTCGCAGATAATTGTGCAGCCGTGTCTGTGAATCAAATAAGTACTACGTCTTCATGCCGTGTTAGCGGAGCTGTGATTGGTTACCGTGGCTCCATACTCCTTGGCGCGGTCTACGAAAAATCAATCAGTGTCGAAGCGAATCAATTATTTTCTGTTAACGCCTCGCCGTTGCTGTAACAAGCATGACCCCAAAAAATTGAACAGTACTGTCCTCGTCCGGCAATCATTTCCGCGGTAGTTTTTTATTTTACGTCACGTGTTATTTCCGTATATCCATTTCTTTATTTGGCGGTTTTATACCGCAGCCAAGGGCCAGATAACGTACGTACGTGGAAAAAGTAGATCGCGTAGAACGAATTGAATCGAGCAGAATCGAAACAGTCCGGGATCGTTTCCCGGGGTCTCGCGGAATCAATCTGGCCGTCTCTTCGAGCGATATTTACGGGAGTGGAATAATCGGGATTATGCGATCCTCGATTTCTCCCGATAGACGACGAATCGTTTCGATCCTCGATTAGCCCTTCGGGGCTAGACACTGCTCCGATGGAGAAGTCCGGTCGAATCGGCGAATTAACGTGGTATCGGATTTAACGGCGGAATTAAGGTCTTAAACCGATTCTCATTAAAATTTAAGAGGCCGTCGCGGCGGCGTCTTTCAACTGACGTCCGCATCCAGGTCGACGAGCATAAGCGAACATCGGCGGACCGACGCTTGTTCAAAGCCGTTCTCTCGTGATCCCACGATGCTATTCGGGACTGGGTTACCGTTTGAACTATTGCATAATTGCACCGGCTCGCGTCGATTCGATTCTTCTCCTTTTGTTTTTTAGCGGGTAGTCCAATTAACCTCCGTCTGGTTCCTTGCAACAGTTTCACACGTTTTACTCATTGTCAGAGGATCTCTCTGCAAAAAATAAAAATTTCTCTTCTCCGTTGCAACAAACGGGAGTTCAATTTATTTTCATTCTTAACCCCTTAACGCACAGATTTTTTGAATAGAACCGGCCAAAAAAATCAATTTTTGATACACTGCGCTTTTGTTCCATGGAAAAAGGCTATATTTTATTCTTGAATAAATAAGTGTTATAGCTTACAATCCCATGTAAATGATAAATATCAATAAAACGATTTTTTTTTCTTTGCTTTCTCATTGTTATTTTCAATTCTCGATTATATTCGAGCGTGAAAAATTATAGCAGCATAAAATACAACTCGAATTATCTCGAGCGTACAAGTTAAGGGGTTAATAGTTTTAGTAGCTTGAACGTACGTTTAAATTATTCTTGGCTGTCCCATTCGAAGTTTCGCACGCAATTATTTCCTAAACTGTTCTCGATTAATATCCTAAAATTAATCGAAATAAATTGTGTCTTTCGTCTAGTTGAAATAGAAAACAATTGAAAGTCGTGTCATCTGTCTTTATTCTTGTACAAACATGTTGAACAAACAATGAAAATGTAAATGTACCTAATCCTTCGTGTTACTAGAATATATTTTTAGCTTCAACCGCAGCGGAACTTGCGAACAAATTGAATTGAATATTCGTTTATCGATCCCGAATGAGTATTTCACATTTTTGTTTCATTTTGTACACAGGATAATCTCTTGGCTGGCTGCAAACGTATTACATTTCGAATGAATCCAAGTTTCCCATCGATAAAATAGCTTCCTATTCGTTTAAATCTTCCGGAATCATTATCAATAACTGAACAAATTACACGTCGGTAGTCCAACGTTCCTCGGTGACAAAAATAGGGATCGAGATAAACAGTAATCTCATTCTTCAAATAATTCTGTGCGCACTTATACGTTTGATTTAAGAAAATATCTGTTCCTATAAAACTTATACAGGAAGCAATGATTAGGAACTATAAAACTTATCGCATGGAACAGATATTTTAGAAACAAAATTATTTTAGAACGTGGTATTTAACACTAGATTTACGGAGCACTAGAAATGACTATTTTACATTTCCTTATAAAAATAACACGAATATATCTATCAAAATCTGTAGCCATTTTTTAAATAATATATACCTAGAGAAATCAATTTGTTAAAAAACTCCTCATGGATCCATGTTTGCAATCTCAATATTCGTGAATTAAAAATATTAGAATCCGTCATTTCGATGGGTCCCGTAAATCTAGTGTTAAAAATGTTTTATTAGAGGAATACAGACAAGGTTCAAATCGTAAATTATCTCCGTAAATATTACAAATAAGTAACCTACTCAGAATGTCGATTAAATGAACTCCTTCATTTTGTTAAAGTATTGTCCACTGAATGGCGTTCAAACTTTGATTTAACGCATTCCTGTGATTGCAACGAAGCAACACGTAACGTGGAACAGTCAGTTTTAATGCTCCATAGATCTATGGTTGATAGGACATTTTAAAAGATGAAGTTTCTCGGCTCAGGTTTCAAGCGGGACGTATTAAGAGCCGCCATAACTTTTTCGATCTCCGGGCAGAAGGAAGAAAAGATACAGGGACGGGTCTGCATCGACCCGTCAGGGGATTCCACGGGATTACAAGCACTCCGAGGGCTCAAAGAAAAATATTCGTCGCGGTTCGTCGGTGTTCGTGTGACGTGGACGGAACAATTTGTCCTCTCATTCGGACACAGACGAATTGGATCTGAACTACGGGAATGCTTGGTT
>NW_027489344.1:0-52451 GCF_050948215.1 Halictus rubicundus | reverse complement strand
GATAGGATAGGATAGAGGATAGGATGGGATAGAGGATAGGATAGTATAGAGGATAGAATAGGATAGAGGATAGGGTAGGATAGAGGATAGGATAGGATAGAGGATAGGATAGGATAGAGGATAGGATAGGATAGGATAGAGGATAGGATAGGATAGAGGCTATAATAGGATTGAGGAAAGGATAGGATAGAGGATAGGATAGGATAGAGGATAGGATAGGATAGAGTATACGATAGAGGATTGGATATGATAGAGGATAGGATTGAGGATACGATAGAGGATAGGATAGAGGATAGGATAAGATAGAGGATAGGATAGGATAGAGGATATGATAGGATAGATGATCGGATAGAGGATAGGATAGGATAGAGGATAGGATTGGAAAGAGGGTAGGATAGGATAGAGGATAGGATAGGATAGAGGATATGATAGGATAGATGATCGGATAGAGTATAGAATAAGGTAGAGGATAGGATAGGATAGAGGATATAATAGGATAGAGGATAGGATAGGATAGAGGATAGGATAGGAAAGGGGATAGGATAGGATAGAGGATAGGATAGGATAGAGGATAGCATAGATTATAGGATAGGATAGAGGATAGGATGGGATAGAGGATAGGATATGATAGAGGATAGGATAGGATAGAGGATAGGATAGGATAGGATAGAGGATAGGATAGGATAGAGGATAGGATAGGATAGAGGATGGGATAGAGGATAGGATAGGATAGAGGATAGGATAGGATAGAGGATAGGATGGGATAGAGGATAGGATAGGATAGAGGATAGAATAGGATAGAGGATAGGGTAGGATAAAGGATAGGATAGGATAGAGGATAGGATAGGATAGAGGATAGGATAGGATAGGATAGAGGATAGGATAGGATAGAGGATATAATAGGATTGAGGAAAGGATAGGATAGAGGATAGGATAGGATAGAGGATAGGATAGGATAGAGTATACGATAGAGGATTGGATATGATAGAGGATAGGATTGAGGATAGGATAGAGGATAGGGTAGGATAGAGGATAGGATAGGATAGAGGATAGGATAGGATAGAGGATAGGATAGGATAGGATAGAGGATAGGATAGGATAGAGGATATAATAGGATTGAGGAAAGGATAGGATAGAGGATAGGATAGGATAGAGGATAGGATAGGATAGAGTATACGATAGAGGATTGGATATGATAGAGGATAGGATTGAGGATACGATAGAGGATAGGATAGAGGATAGGATAAGATAGAGGATAGGATAGGATAGAGGATATGATAGGATAGATGATCGGATAGAGGATAGGATAGGATAGAGGATAGGATTGGAAAGAGGGTAGGATAGGATAGAGGATAGGATAGGATAGAGGATATGATAGGATAGATGATCGGATAGAGTATAGAATAAGGTAGAGGATAGGATAGGATAGAGGATATAATAGGATAGAGGATAGGATAGGATAGAGGATAGGATAGGAAAGGGGATAGGATAGGATAGAGGATAGGATAGGATAGAGGATAGCATAGATTATAGGATAGGATAGAGGATAGGATGGGATAGAGGATAGGATATGATAGAGGATAGGATAGGATAGAGGATAGGATAGGATAGGATAGAGGATAGGATAGGATAGAGGATAGGATAGGATAGAGGATAGGATAGCATAGAGTATACGATAGAGGATTGGATATGATAGAGGATAGGATTGAGGATACGATAGAGGATAGGATAGAGGATAGGATAAGATAGAGGATAGGATAGGATAGTGGATATGATAGGATAGATGATCGGATAGAGGATAGGATAGGATAGAGGATAGGATTGGAAAGAGGGTAGGATAGGATTGAGGATAGGATAGGATAGAGGATAGGATTGAGGATAGGATAGGATAGAGGATAGGATTGAGGATAGGATAGAGGATAGGATAGAGGATAGGATAGGATAGAGGATAGGATAGGATAAAGGAGAGGATAGGATAGAGGATAGGATAGGATAGGATAGAGGATAGGATAGGATAGAGGATAGGATAGGATAGAGGATAGGATAGGATAGGATAGAGGATAGGATAGGATAGAGGATAGGGTAGGATAGAGGATGGGATAGAGGATAGGATAGGATAGAGGATAGGATAGGATAGAGGATAGGATGGGATAGAGGATAGGATAGGATAGAGGATAGAATAGGATAGAGGATAGGGTAGGATAGAGGATAGGATAAGATAGAGGATAGGATAGGATAGAGGATAGGATAGGATAGGATAGAGGATAGGATAGGATAGAGGATATAATAGGATTGAGGAAAGGATAGGATAGAGGATAGGATAGGATAGAGGATAGGATAGGATAGAGTATACGATAGAGTATTGGATTTGATAGAGGATAGGATTGAGGATACGATAGAGGATAGGATAGAGGATAGGATAAGATAGAGGATAGGATAGGATAGAGGATATGATAGGATAGATGATCGGATAGAAGATAGGATAGGATAGAGGATAGGATTGGAAAGAGGGTAGGATAGGATAGAGGATAGAATAGGATAGAGGATAGGATAGGATAGAGGATAGGATAGGATAGAGGATCGGATAGAAGATAGGATAGGATAGAGGATAGGATAGGATAGAGGATAGAATAGGATAGAGGATAGGATAGGATAGAGGATAGGATAGGATAGAGAATCGGATAGAAGATAGGATAGGATAGAGGATAGGATAGGATAGAGGATAGTATATGATAGAGGATAGGATAGAAAAGAGGATAGGATAGGATTGAGGATAGGATAGGATAGAGGATAGGATTGAGGATAGGATAGAGGATAGGAAAGAGGATAGGATAGAGGATAGGATAGGATAGAGGATAGGATAGGATAAAGGATAGGATAGGATAGGATAGAGGATAGGAAAGGATAGAGGATAGGATAGGATAGAGGATAGGATTGGATAGAGGAAAGTATAGGATACAGGATAGGATAGGATAGAGGATAGAGGATAGAGGATAGAGGATAGAGGATAGAGGATAGGATAGGATAGAGGATAGGATAGGATAGAGGATAGGATAGGATAGGATAGAGGATAGGATAGGATAGAGGATAGGATAGGATAGAGGATGGGATTGGATAGAGGATAGGATAGAGGATAGGATAGGATAGAGGATAGGATAGGATATAGGATAGGATAGGATACAGGATAGGATAGGATAGGGGATAATATAGGATAGAGGATAGGATAGGATAGAGGATAGGATAGGATAGAGAATAGGATAGGATAGAGGATATAATAGGATTGAGGAAAGGATAGGATAGAGGATAGGATAGGATAGAGGATAGGATAGGATAGAGGATAGGATAGGATTGAGGATAGGATAGGACAGAGGATAGGATAGGAAAGAGGGTAGGATAGGATAGAGGATAGGATAGGATAGAGGATAGGATAGGATGGAGTATACGATAGAGGATTGGATATGATAGAGGATAGGATTGAGGATACGATAGAGGATAGGATAGAGGATAGGATAAGATAGAGGATAGGATAGGATAGAGGATATGATAGGATAGATGATCGGATAGAGGATAGGATAGGATAGAGGATAGGATTGGAAAGAGGGTAGGATATAATAGAGGATAGGATAGGATAGAGGATAGGATAGGATAGAGGATAGGATAGGATAGAGGATAGAATAGGATAGAGGATAGGATAGGATAGAGGATAGGATAGGATAGAGGATAGGATAAGATAGAGGATAGTATATGATAGAGGATAGGATAGAATAGAGGATAGGATACGATTGAGGATAGGATAGGATAGAGGATAGGATTGAGGATAGGATAGAGGATAGGATAGAGGATAGGTTAGGATAGAGGATAGGATAGGATAAAGGAGAGGATAGGATAGAGGATACGATAGGATAGGATAGAGGATAGGATAGGATAGAGGATAGGATAGGATAGGATAGAGGATAGGATAGAGGATAGGATAGGATGGAGGATAGGATGGGATAGAGAATAGGATAGGATAGAGGATATAATAGGATTGAGGAAAGGATAGGATAGAGGATAGGATAGGATAGAGGATAGGATAGGATAGAGGATAGGATAGGAAAGAGGATAGGATAGGATAGAGGATAGGATAGGATAGAGGATAGGATAGGATAGAGGATAGGATAGGATAGAGGATAGGATAGGATAGAGGATAGGATAGGATAGAGGATAGTATATGATAGAGGATAGGATAGAATAGAGGATAGGATAGGATTGAGGATAGGATAGGATAGAGGATAGGATAGAGGATAGGATAGAGGATAGGATAGAGGATAGAGGATCGGATAGAGGATAGGATAGGATAGAGGAAAGGATATAATAGAGGATAGGATAGGTAATTGGATAGGATAGAAGATAGGATAAGGTAGAGGATAGTATAGGATAGAGGATAGGATAGGATAGAGGATAGGATAGGATAAAGGATAGGATAGAGGATAGGATAGGATAGAGGATAGGATAGGATAGAGGATAGGATAGGATAGAGGATAGGATAGGATAGAGGATAGGATAGGATAGAGGATAGGATAGGATAGAGGATAGGATAGGATAGAGGATAGGATAGGATAGAGGATAGGATAGGATAGAGGATAGGATAGGATAGAGGATAGGATAGGATAGAGGATAGGATAGGATAGAGGATAGGATAGGATAGAGGATACGATAGGATAGAGGATAGGATAGGATAGAGGATAGGATAGGATAGAGGATAGGATAGGATAGAGGATAGGATAGGATAGAGGATAGGATAGGATAGAGGATAGGATAGGATAGAGGATAGGATAGAGGATAGGATAGGATAGAGGATAGGATAGGATAGAGGATAGGATAGAGGATAGGATAGGATAGAGGATAGGATAGGATAGAGGATAGGATAGGATAGAGGATAGGATAGGATAGAGGATAGGATAGGATAGAGGATAGGATAGGATAGAGGATAGGATAGGATAGAGGATAGGATAGGATAGAGGATAGGATAGGATAGAGGATAGGATAGGATAGAGGATAGGATAGGATAGAGGATAGGATAGGAAAGAGGATAGGATAGGATAGAGTATACGATAGAGGATTGGATATGATAGAGGATAGGATTGAGGATACGATAGAGGATAGGATAGAGGATAGGATAAGATAGAGGATAGGATAGGATAGAGGATATGATAGGATAGATGATCGGATAGAGGATAGGATAGGATAGAGGATAGGATTGGAAAGAGGGTAGGATATAATAGAGGATAGGATAGGATAGAGGATAGGATAGGATAGAGGATAGGATAGGATAGAGGATAGAATAGGATAGAGGATAGGATAGGATAGAGGATAGGATAGGATAGAGGATAGGATAAGATAGAGGATAGTATATGATAGAGGATAGGATAGAATAGAGGATAGGATACGATTGAGGATAGGATAGGATAGAGGATAGGATTGAGGATAGGATAGAGGATAGGATAGAGGATAGGTTAGGATAGAGGATAGGATAGGATAAAGGAGAGGATAGGATAGAGGATACGATAGGATAGGATAGAGGATAGGATAGGATAGAGGATAGGATAGGATAGGATAGAGGATAGGATAGAGGATAGGATAGGATGGAGGATAGGATGGGATAGAGAATAGGATAGGATAGAGGATATAATAGGATTGAGGAAAGGATAGGATAGAGGATAGGATAGGATAGAGGATAGGATAGGATAGAGGATAGGATAGGAAAGAGGATAGGATAGGATAGAGGATAGGATAGGATAGAGGATAGGATAGGATAGAGGATAGGATAGGATAGAGGATAGGATAGGATAGAGGATAGGATAGGATAGAGGATAGTATATGATAGAGGATAGGATAGAATAGAGGATAGGATAGGATTGAGGATAGGATAGGATAGAGGATAGGATAGAGGATAGGATAGAGGATAGGATAGAGGATAGAGGATCGGATAGAGGATAGGATAGGATAGAGGAAAGGATATAATAGAGGATAGGATAGGTAATTGGATAGGATAGCGGATAGGATAAGGTAGAGGATAGTATAGGATAGAGGATAGGATAGGATAGAGGATAGGATAGGATAAAGGATAGGATAGAGGATAGGATAGGATAGAGGATAGGATAGGATAGAGGATAGGATAGGATAGAGGATAGGATAGGATAGAGGATAGGATAGGATAGAGGATAGGATAGGATAGAGGATAGGATAGGATAGAGGATAGGATAGGATAGAGGATAGGATAGGATAGAGGATAGGATAGGATAGAGGATAGGATAGGATAGAGGATAGGATAGGATAGAGGATAGGATAGGATAGAGGATACGATAGGATAGAGGATAGGATAGGATAGAGGATAGGATAGGATAGAGGATAGGATAGGATAGAGGATAGGATAGGATAGAGGATAGGATAGGATAGAGGATAGGATAGGATAGAGGATAGGATAGAGGATAGGATAGGATAGAGGATAGGATAGGATAGAGGATAGGATAGAGGATAGGATAGGATAGAGGATAGGATAGGATAGAGGATAGGATAGGATAGAGGATAGGATAGGATAGAGGATAGGATAGGATAGAGGATAGGATAGGATAGAGGATAGGATAGGATAGAGGATAGGATAGGATAGAGGATAGGATAGGATAGAGGATAGGATAGGATAGAGGATAGGATAGGATAGAGGATAGGATAGGATAGAGGATAGGATAGGATAGAGGATAGGATAGGATAGAGGATAGGATAGGATAGAGGATAGGATAGGATAGAGGATAGGATAGGATAGAGGATAGGATAGGATAGAGGATAGGATAGGATAGAGGATAGGATAGGATAGAGGATACGATAGGATAGAGGATAGGATAGGATAGAGGATAGGATAGGATAGAGTATACGATAGAGGATTGGATATGATAGAGGATAGGATTGAGGATACGATAGAGGATAGGATAGAGGATAGGATAAGATAGAGGATAGGATAGGATAGAGGATATGATAGGATAGATGATCGGATAGAGGATAGGATAGGATAGAGGATAGGATTGGAAAGAGGGTAGGATAGGATAGAGGATAGGATAGGATAGAGGATAGGATAGGATAGAGGATAGGATAGGATAGAGGATAGGATAGGATGGAGGATAGAATAGGATAGAGGATAGGATAGGATAGAGGATAGGATAGGATAGAGGATCGGATAGAAAATAGAATAGGATAGAGGATAGGATAGGATAGAGGATAGGATAGGATAGAGGATAGGATTGGATAGAGGAAAGTATAGGATAGAGGATAGGATAGGATAGAGGATAGAGGATAGAGGATAGAGGATAGGATAGGATAGGATAGAGGATAGGATAGGATAGAGGATAGGATAGGATAGGATAGAGGATAGGATAGGATAGAGGATAGGATAGGATAGAGGATAGGATAGGATAGAGGATGGGATTGGGTAGAGGATAGGATAGAGGATAGGATAGGATAGAGGATAGGATAGGATATAGGATAGGATAGGATACAGGATAGGATAGGATAGAGGATAATATAGGATAGAGGATAGGATAGGATAGAGGATAGGATAGGATAGAGGATAGGATAGGATAGAGAATAGGATAGGATAGAGGATATAATAGGATTGAGGAAAGGATAGGATAGAGGATAGGATAGGATAGAGGATAGGATAGGATAGAGGATAGGATAGGATTGAGGATAGGATAGGACAGAGGATAGGATAGGAAAGAGGGTAGGATAGGATAGAGGAATGGATAGGATAGAGGATAGGATAGGATGGAGGATAGGATAGGATAGAGAATAGGATAGGATAGAGGATATAATAGGATTGAGGAAAGGATAGGATAGAGGATAGGATAGGATAGAGGATCGGATAGGAAAGAGGATAGGATAGGATAGAGTATACGATAGAGGATTGGATATGATAGAGGATAGGATTGAGGATACGATAGAGGATAGGAAAGAGGATAGGATAAGATAGAGGATAGGATAGGATAGAGGATATGATAGGATAGATGATCGGATAGAGGATAGGATAGGATAGAGGATAGGATTGGAAAGAGGGTAGGATAGGATAGAGGATAGGATAGGATAGAGGATAGGATAGGATAGAGGATAGGATAGGATAGAGGATAGGATTGGAAAGAGGGTAGGATATAATAGAGGATAGGATAGGATAGAGGATAGGATAGGATAGAGGATAGGATAGGATAGAGGATAGAATAGGATAGAGGATAGGGTAGGATAGAGGATAGGATAGGATAGAGGATAGGATAAGATAGACGATAGTATATGATAGAGGATAGGATAGAATAGAGGATAGGATAGGATAGAGGATAGGATAGGATAGAGGATAGGATAGGATAGAGGATAGGATAGGATAGAGGATACGATAGGATAGAGGATAGGATAGGATAGAGGATAGGATAGGATAGAGGATAGGATAGGATAGAGGATAGGATAGGATACAGGATAGGATAGGATAGAGGATAGGATAGAGGATAGGATAGGATAGAGGATAGGATAGGATAGGATAGAGGATAGGATGGGATAGAGGATAGGATAGGATAGAGGATAGAATAGGATAGAGGATAGGGTAGGATAGAGGATAGGATAGGAAAGGGGATAGGATAGGATAGAGGATAGGATAGGATAGAGGATAGGATAGGATAGAGGATAGGATAGAGGATAGGATAGAGGATAGGATAGGATAGAGGATAGGATAGGATAGAGGATAGGATAGGATAGAGGATAGGATAGGATAGAGGATAGGATAGGATACAGGATAGGATAGGATAGAGGATAGGATAGAGGAGAGGATAGGATAGAGGATATAATAGGATTGAGGAAAGGATAGGATAGAGGATAGGATAGGATAGAGGATAGGATAGGAAAGAGGATAGGATAGGATAGAGTATACGATAGAGGATTGGATATGATAGAGGATAGGATTGAGGATACGATAGAGGATAGGATAGAGGATAGGATAAGATAGAGGATAGGATAGGATAGAGGATATGATAGGATAGATGATCGGATAGAGGATAGGATAGGATAGAGGATAGGATTGGAAAGAGGGTAGGATATAATAGAGGATAGGATAGGATAGAGGATAGGATAGGATAGAGGATAGGATAGGATAGAGGATAGAATAGGATAGAGGATAGGATAGGATAGAGGATAGGATAGGATAGAGGATAGGATAAGATAGAGGATAGTATATGATAGAGGATAGGATAGAATAGAGGATAGGATACGATTGAGGATAGGATAGGATAGAGGATAGGATTGAGGATAGGATAGAGGATAGGATAGAGGATAGGATAGGATAGAGGATAGGATAGGATAAAGGAGAGGATAGGATAGAGGATACGATAGGATAGGATAGAGGATAGGATAGGATAGGATAGAGGATAGGATAGAGGATAGGATAGGATGGAGGATAGGATGGGATAGAGAATAGGATAGGATAGAGGATATAATAGGATTGAGGAAAGGATAGGATAGAGGATAGGATAGGATAGAGGATAGGATAGGATAGAGGATAGGATAGGAAAGAGGATAGGATAGGATAGAGGATAGGATAGGATAGAGGATAGGATAGGATAGAGGATAGGATAGGATAGAGGATAGGATAGGATAGAGGATAGTATATGATAGAGGATAGGATAGAATAGAGGATAGGATAGGATAGAGGATAGGATAGGATTGAGGATAGGATAGGATAGAGGATAGGATAGAGGATAGGATAGAGGATAGGATAGAGGATAGAGGATCGGATAGAGGATAGGATAGGATAGAGGAAAGGATATAATAGAGGATAGGATAGGTAATTGGATAGGATAGCGGATAGGATAAGGTAGAGGATAGTATAGGATAGAGGATAGGATAGGATAGAGGATAGGATAGGATAAAGGATAGGATAGAGGATAGGATAGGATAGAGGATAGGATAGGATAGAGGATAGGATAGGATAGAGGATAGGATAGGATAGAGGATAGGATAGGATAGAGGATAGGATAGGATAGAGGATAGGATAGGATAGAGGATAGGATAGGATAGAGGATAGGATAGGATAGAGGATAGGATAGGATAGAGGATAGGATAGGATAGAGGATAGGATAGGATAGAGGATAGGATAGGATAGAGGATAGGATAGGATAGAGGATAGGATAGGATAGAGGATAGGATAGGATAGAGGATAGGATAGGATAGAGGATAGGATAGGATAGAGGATAGGATAGAGGATAGGATAGGATAGAGGATAGGATAGGATAGAGGATAGGATAGAGGATAGGATAGGATAGGATAGAGGATAGGATAGGATAGAGGATAGGATAGGATAGAGGATGGGATTGGATAGAGGATAGGATAGGATAGAGGATAGGATAGGATAGAGGATAGGATAGGATACAGGATAGGATAGGATAGAGGATAGGATAGGATAGAGGATAGGATAGGATAGAGGATAGGATAGGATAGAGGATAGGATAGGATAGAGAATAGGATAGGATAGAGGATATAATAGGATTGAGGAAAGGATAGGATAGAGGATAGGATAGGATAGAGGATCGGATAGGAAAGAGGATAGGATAGGATAGAGTATACGATAGAGGATTGGATATGATAGAGGATAGGATTGAGGATACGATAGAGGATAGGAAAGAGGATAGGATAAGATAGAGGATAGGATAGGATAGAGGATATGATAGGATAGATGATCGGATAGAGGATAGGATAGGATAGAGGATAGGATTGGAAAGAGGGTAGGATAGGATAGAGGATAGGATAGGATAGAGGATAGGATAGGATAGAGGATAGGATAGGATAGAGGATAGGATTGGAAAGAGGGTAGGATATAATAGAGGATAGGATAGGATAGAGGATAGGATAGGATAGAGGATAGGATAGGATAGAGGATAGAATAGGATAGAGGATAGGATAGGATAGAGGATAGGATAGGATAGAGGATAGGATAGGATAGAGGATAGGATAGGATAGAGGATAGGATAGGATACAGGATAGGATAGGATAGAGGATAGGATAGAGGATAGGATAGGATAGAGGATAGGATAGGATAGGATAGAGGATAGGATGGGATAGAGGATAGGATAGGATAGAGGATAGAATAGGATAGAGGATAGGGTAGGATAGAGGATAGGATAGGAAAGGGGATAGGATAGGATAGAGGATAGGATAGGATAGAGGATAGGATAGGATAGAGGATAGGATAGAGGATAGGATAGAGGATAGGATAGGATAGAGGATAGGATAGGATAGAGGATAGGATAGGATAGAGGATAGGATAGGATAGAGGATAGGATAGAGGAGAGGATAGGATAGAGGATAGGATAGGATACAGGATAGGATGGGATAGAGGATAGGTTAGGATAGAGGATAGAATAGGATAGAGGATAGGGTAGGATAGAGGATAGGATAGGATAGAGGATAGGATAGGATAGAGGATAGGATAGGATAGAGGATAGGATAGGATGGAGGATAGAATAGGATAGAGGATAGGATAGGATAGAGGATAGGATAGGATAGAGGATCGGATAGAAAATAGAATAGGATAGAGGATAGGATAGGATAGAGGATAGGATAGGATAGAGGATAGGATTGGATAGAGGAAAGTATAGGATAGAGGATAGGATAGGATAGAGGATAGGGGATAGAGGATAGAGGATAGAGGATAGGATAGGATAGGATAGAGGATAGGATAGGATAGAGGATGGGATAGGATAGGATAGAGGATAGGATAGGATAGAGGATAGGATAGGATAGAGGATAGGATAGGATAGAGGATGGGATTGGATAGAGGATAGGATAGAGGATAGGATAGGATAGAGGATAGGATAGGATATAGGATAGGATAGGATACAGGATAGGATAGGATAGAGGATAATATAGGATAGAGGATAGGATAGGATAGAGGATAGGATAGGATAGAGGATAGGATAGGATAGAGAATAGGATAGGATAGAGGATATAATAGGATTGAGGAAAGGATAGGATAGAGGATAGGATAGGATAAAGGATAGGATAGGAAAGAGGATAGGATAGGATTGAGGATAGGATAGGACAGAGGATAGGATAGGAAAGAGGGTAGGATAGGATAGAGGATTGGATAGGATAGAGGATAGGATAGGATGGAGGATAGGATAGGTTAGAGAATAGGATAGGATAGAGGATATAATAGGATTGAGGAAAGGATAGGATAGAGGATAGGATAGGATAGAGGATAGGGTAGGAAAGAGGATAGGATAGGATAGAGTATACGATAGAGGATTGGATATGATAGAGGATAGGATTGAGGATACGATAGAGGATAGGATAGAGGATAGGATAAGATAGAGGATAGGATAGGATAAAGGAGAGGATAGGATAGAGGATAGGATAGGATAGGATAGAGGATAGGATAGGATAGAGGATAGGATAGGATAGGATAGAGGATAGGATAGGATAGGATATAGGATAGGATAGGATAGAGGATAGGATAGGATAGAGGATGGGATTGGATAGAGGATAGGATAGGATAGAGGATAGGATAGGATAGAGGATAGGATAGGATAGAGGATAGGATAGGATACAGGATAGGATAGGATAGAGGATAATATAGGATAGAGGATAGGATAGGATAGAGGATACGATAGGATAGAGGATAGGATAGGATAGAGGATAGGATAGGATAGAGGATAGGATAGGACAGAGGATAGGATAGGAAAGAGGGTAGGATAGGATAGAGGATAGGATAGGATAGAGGATAGGATAGGATGGAGGATAGGATGGGATAGAGAATAGGATAGGATAGAGGATATAATAGGATTGAGGAAAGGATAGGATAGAGGATAGGATAGAGGATAGGATAGAGGATAGAGGATCGGATAGAGGATAGGATAGGATAGAGGAAAGGATATAATAGAGGATAGGATAGGTAATTGGATAGGATAGCGGATAGGATAAGGTAGAGGATAGTATAGGATAGAGGATAGGATAGGATAGAGGATAGGATAGGATAAAGGATAGGATAGGATAGAGGATAGGCTAGGATAGAGGATAGGATAGGATAGAGGATAGGATAGGATAGAGGATAGGATAGGATAGAGGATAGGATAGGATAGATTATAGGATAGAGGATAGGATAGGATAGAGGATAGGATAGGATAGAGGATAGGATAGGATAGAGGATACGATAGGATAGAGGATAGGATAGGATAGAGGATAGGATAGGATACAGGATAGGATAGGATAGAGGATAGGATAGAGGATAGGATAGGATAGAGGATAGGATAGGATAGAGGATAGGATGGGATAGAGGATAGGATAGGATAGAGGATAGAATAGGATAGAGGATAGGGTAGGATAGAGGATAGGATAGGAAAGGGGATAGGATAGGATAGAGGATAGGATAGGATAGAGGATAGGATAGAGGATAGGATAGGATAGAGGATAGGATAGGATAGAGGATAGGATAGGATACAGGATAGGATAGGATAGAGGATAGGATAGAGGAGAGGATAGGATAGAGGATAGGATAGGATACAGGATAGGATGGGATACAGGATAGGTTAGGATAGAGGATAGAATAGGATAGAGGATAGGATAGGATAGAGGATAGGATAGGATAGAGGATAGGATAGGATAGAGGATAGGATAGGATAGAGGATAGGATAGGATAGATTATAGGATAGAGGATAGGATAGGATAGAGGATAGGATAGGATAGAGGATAGGATAGGATAGAGGATACGATAGGATAGAGGATAGGATAGGATAGAGGATAGGATAGGATAGAGGATAGGATAGGATAGAGGATAGGATAGGATACAGGATAGGATAGGATAGAGGATAGGATAGAGGATAGGATAGGATAGAGGATAGGATAGGATAGAGGATAGGATAGGATAGAGGATAGGATAGGATAGAGGATAGGATAGGATAGAGGATAGGATAGGATAGAGGATAGGATAGGATAGAGGATAGGATAGGATAGAGGATAGGATAGGATAGAGGATAGGATAGGATAGAGGATAGGATAGGATAGAGGATAGGATAGGATAGAGGATAGGATAGGATAGAGGATAGGATAGGATAGAGGATAGGATAGGATAGAGGATAGGATAGGATAGAGGATAGGATAGGATAGAGGATAGGATAGGATAGAGGATACGATAGGATAGAGCATAGGATAGGATAGAGGATAGGATAGGATAGAGTATACGATAGAGGATTGGATATGATAGAGGATAGGATTGAGGATACGATAGAGGATAGGATAGAGGATAGGATAAGATAGAGGATAGGATAGGATAGAGGATATGATAGGATAGATGATCGGATAGAGGATAGGATAGGATAGAGGATAGGATTGGAAAGAGGGTAGGATAGGATAGAGGATAGGATAGGATAGAGGATAGGATAGGATAGAGGATAGGATAGGATAGAGGATAGGATAGGATGGAGGATAGAATAGGATAGAGGATAGGATAGGATAGAGGATAGGATAGGATAGAGGATCGGATAGAAAATAGAATAGGATAGAGGATAGGATAGGATAGAGGATAGGATAGGATAGAGGATAGGATTGGATAGAGGAAAGTATAGGATAGAGGATAGGATAGGATAGAGGATAGAGGATAGAGGATAGAGGATAGAGGATAGAGGATAGAGGATAGGATAGGATAGGATAGGATAGAGGATAGGATAGGATAGAGGATAGGATAGGATAGGATAGAGGATAGGATAGGATAGAGGATAGGATAGGATAGAGGATGGGATTGGATAGAGGATAGGATAGGATAGAGGATAGGATAGGATATAGGATAGGATAGGATACAGGATAGGATAGGATAGAGGATAATATAGGATAGAGGATAGGATAGGATAGAGGATAGGATAGGATGGAGGATAGGATAGGATAGAGAATAGGATAGGATAGAGGATATAATAGGATTGAGGAAAGGATAGGGTAGAGGATAGGATAGGATAGAGGATAGGATAGGAAAGAGGATAGGATAGGATAGAGTATACGATAGAGGATTGGATATGATAGAGGATAGGATTGAGGATACGATAGAGGATAGGATAGAGGATAGGATAAGATAGAGGATAGGATAGGATAGAGGATATGATAGGATAGATGATCGGATAGAGGATAGGATAGGATAGAGGATAGGATTGGAAAGAGGGTAGGATAGGATAGAGGATAGGATAGGATAGAGGATAGGATAGGATAGAGGATAGGATAGGATAGAGGATAGGATAGGATACAGGATAGGATAGGATAGAGGATAATATAGGATAGAGGATAGGATAGGATAGAGGATAGGATAGGATAGAGGATAGGATAGGATAGAGAATAGGACAGGATAGAGGATACGATAGGATAGAGGATAGGATAGGAGAGAGGATAGGATAGGATAGAGGATAGGATAGGACAGAGGATAGGATAGGAAAGAGGGTAGGATAGGATAGAGGATAGGATAGGATAGAGGATAGGATAGGATGGAGGATAGGATGGGATAAAGGAGAGGATAGGATAGAGGATAGGATAGGATAGGATAGAGGATAGGATAGGATAGAGGATAGGATAGGATAGGATAAAGGAGAGGATAGGATAGAGGATAGGATAGGATAGGATAGAGGATAGGATAGGATAGAGGATAGGATAGGATAGAGGATAGGATAGGATAGGATAGAGGATAGGATAGGATAGAGGATAGGATAGGATAGAGGATGGGATTGGATAGAGGATAGGATAGGATAGAGGATAGGATAGGATAGAGGATAGGATAGGATACAGGATAGGATAGGATAGAGGATAATATAGGATAGAGGATAGGATAGGATAGAGGATAGGATAGGATAGAGGATAGGATAGGATAGAGAATAGGATAGGATAGAGGATACGATAGGATAGAGGATAGGATAGGAGAGAGGATAGGATAGGATAGAGGATAGGATAGGACAGAGGATAGGATAGGAAAGAGGGTAGGATAGGATAGAGGATAGGATAGGATAGAGGATAGGATAGGATGGAGGATAGGATGGGATAAAGGAGAGGATAGGATAGAGGATAGGATAGGATAGGATAGAGGATAGGATAGGATAGAGGATAGGATAGGATAGGATAGAGGATAGGATAGGATAGAGGATAGGATAGGATAGAGGATAGGATAGGATAGAGGATGGGATTGGATAGAGGATAGGATAGGATAGAGGATAGGATAGGATAGAGGATAGGATAGGATACAGGAAGGATAGAGAGGATAATATAGGATAGAGGATAGGATAGGATAGAGGATAGGATAGGATAGAGGATAGGATAGGATAGAGAATAGGATAGGATAGAGGATACGATAGGATAGAGGATAGGATAGGATAGAGGATAGGATAGGATAGAGAATAGGATAGGGTAGAGGATATAATAGGATTGAGGAAAGGATAGGATAGAGGATAGGATAGGATAGAGGATAGGGGATAGGATAGAGGATAGGATAGGATAGAGGATAGGATAGGATAGAGGATAGGATAGGATTGAGGATAGGATAGGACAGTGGATAGGATAGGAAAGAGGGTAGGATAGGATAGAGGATAGGATAGGATAGAGGATAGGATAGGATGGAGGTTAGGATAGGATAGAGGAATAGGATAGGATAGAGGATATAATAGGATTGAGGAAGGTAGGATTGAGGATAGGATAGGATAGAGGATAGGATAAGATAGAGGATAGTATATGATAGAGGATAGGATAGAATAGAGGATAGGATACGATTGAGGATAGGATAGGATAGAGGATAGGATTGAGGATAGGATAGAGGATAGGATAGAGGATAGGATAGGATAGAGGATAGGATAGGATAAAGGAGAGGGATAGGATAGAGGATAGGATTGGATAGGATAGAGGATAGGATAGGATAGAGGATAGGATTGGATAGGATAGAGGATAGGTAGGATAGAGGATAGGATAGGATAGAGGATAGGATAGGATACAGGATAGGATAGGATAGAGGATAATATAGGATAGTGGATAGGATAGGATAGAGGATAGGATAGGATAGAGGATAGGATAGGATAGAGAATAGGATAGGATAGAGGATACGATAGGATAGAGGATAGGATAGGATAGAGGATAGGATAGGATAGAGGATAGGATAGGACAGAGGATAGGATAGGAAAGAGGGTAGGATAGGATAGAGGATAGGATAGGATAGAGGATAGGATAGGATGGAGGATAGGACGGGATAGAGGATAGGATAGGATAGAGGATAGGATGGGATAGAGGATAGGATAGGATAGAGGATAGAATAGGATAGAGGATAGGGTAGGATAGAGGATAGGATAGGAAGGGGATAGGATAGGATAGAGGATAGGATAGGATAGAGGATAGGATAGGATACAGGATAGGATAGGATTGAGGATAGGATAGAGGATAGGATAGGATAGAGGAAGGATAGGATAGAGGATAGGATAGGATAGAGGAGTAGGATAGGATAGAGGATAGGATAGGATGGAGGATAGGATGGGATAGAGAATAGGATAGGATAGAGGATATAATAGGATTGAGGAAAGGATAGGATAGAGGATAGGATAGGATAGAGGATAGGATAGGATAGAGGATAGGATAGGAAAGAGGATAGGATAGGATAGAGGATAGGATAGGATAGAGGCTAGGATAGGATAGAGGATAGGATAGGATAGAGGATAGGATAGGATAGAGGATAGGATAGGATAGAGGATAGTATATGATAGAGGATAGGATAGAATAGAGGATAGGATTGGATAGAGGATAGAATAGGATAGAGGATAGGGTAGGATAGAGGATAGGATAGGAAAGGGGATAGGATAGGATAGAGGGATAGGATAGGATAGAGGATAGGATAGGATACAGGATAGGATAGGATAGAGGATAGGATAGAGGATAGGATAGGATAGAGGATAGGATAGGATAGAGGATAGGATAGGATAGAGGATAGGATAGGATAGAGGATAGGATAGGATACAGGATAGGATAGGATAGAGGATAGGATAGAGGATAGGATACGATAGAGGATAGGATAGGATAGAGGATAGGATAGGATAGAGGATAGGATAGGATGGAGGATAGGATGGGATAGAGAATAGGATAGGATAGAGGATATAATAGGATTGAGGAAAGGATAGGATAGAGGATAGGATAGGGATAGAGGATAGGATTGGATAGAGGATAGGATAGGAAAGAGGATAGGATAGGATAGAGGATAGGATAGGATAGAGGATAGGATAGAGGATAGGATAGGATAGAGGATAGGATAGGATAGAGGATAGGATAGGATAGAGGATAGGATAGGATAGAGGATAGGATAGGATAGAGGATAGTATATGATAGAGGATTAGGATAGAATAGAGGATAGGATAGGATAGAGGATAGAATAGGATAGAGGATAGGGTAGGATAGAGGATAGGATAGGAAAGGGGTATAGGATAGGATAGAGGATAGGATAGGATAGAGGATAGGATAGGATACAGGATAGGATAGGATAGAGGATAGGATAGAGGATAGGATAGGATAGAGGATAGGATAGGATAGAGGATAGGATAGGATAGAGGATAGGATAGGATAGAGGATAGGATAGGATACAGGATAGGATAGGATAGAGGATAGGATAGAGGATAGGATAGGATAGAGGATAGGATAGAGGATAGGATAGGATAGAGGATAGGATGGGATAGAGGATAGGATAGGATAGAGGATAGAATAGGATAGAGGATAGGGTAGGATAGAGGATAGGATAGGAAAGGGGATAGGATAGGATAGAGGATAGGATAGGATAGAGGATAGGATAGGATACAGGATAGGATAGGATAGAGGATAGGATAGGATACAGGATAGGATAGGATAGAGGATAATATAGGATAGAGGATAGGATAGGATAGAGGATAGGATAGGATAGAGGATAGGATAGGATAGAGAATAGGATAGGATAGAGGATACGATAGGATAGAGGATAGGATAGGATAGAGGATAGGATAGGATAGAGGATAGGATAGGACAGAGGGATAG
The DNA here is from genome assembly GCF_050948215.1 of Halictus rubicundus. Lineage (NCBI taxonomy): Eukaryota > Metazoa > Arthropoda > Insecta > Hymenoptera > Halictidae > Halictus > Halictus rubicundus. The sequence goes on along the minus strand of NW_027489344.1, from coordinate 33,389 downwards.
GATAGGAAAGAGGGTAGGATAGGATAGAGGATAGGATAGGATAGAGGATAGGATAGGATGGAGGATAGGACGGGATAGAGGGATAGGATAGGATAGAGGATAGGATGGGATAGAGGATAGGATAGGATAGAGGATAGAATAGGATAGAGGATAGGGTAGGATAGAGGATAGGATAGGAAAGGGGATAGGATAGGATAGAGGATAGGATAGGATAGAGGATAGGATAGGATACAGGATAGGATACAGGATAGGATAGGATAGAGGATAGGATAGAGGATAGGATAGGATAGAGGATAGGATAGGATAGAGGACAGGATAGGATAGAGGATAGGATAGGATGGAGGATAGGATGGATAGAGAATAGGATATAATAGAGGATATAATAGGATTGAGGAAAGGATAGGATAGAGGATAGGATAGGATAGAGGATAGGATAGGATAGAGGATAGGATAGGAAAGATGATAGGATAGGATAGAGGATAGGATAGGATAGAGGATAGGATAGGATAGAGGATAGGATAGGATAGAGGATAGGATAGGATAGAGGATAGGATAGGATGGAGGATAGTATATGATAGAGGATAGGATAGAATAGAGGATAGGATAGGATAGAGGATAGAATAGGATAGAGGATAGGGTAGGATAGAGGATAGGATAGGAAAGGGGATAGGATAGGATAGAGGATAGGATAGGATAGAGGATAGGATAGGATACAGGATAGGATAGGATAGAGGATAGGATAGAGGATAGGATAGAGGATAGGATAGGATAGAGGATAGGATAGGATAGAGGATAGGATAGGATAGAGGATAGGATAGGATAGAGGATAGGATAGGATACAGGATAGGATAGGATAGAGGATAGGATAGAGGATAGGATAGGATAGAGGATAGGATAGGATAGAGGATAGGATAGGATGGAGGATAGGATGGGATAGAGAATAGGATAGGATAGAGGATATAATAGGATTGAGGAAAGGATAGGATAGAGGATAGGATAGGATAGAGGATAGGATAGGATAGAGGATAGGATAGGAAAGAGGATAGGATAGGATAGAGGATAGGATAGGATAGAGGATAGGATAGGATAGAGGATAGGATAGGATAGAGGATAGGATAGGATAGAGGATAGGATAGGATAGAGGATAGTATATGATAGAGGATAGGATAGACTAGAGGATAGGATAGGATAGAGGATAGAATAGGATAGAGGATAGGGTAGGATAGAGGATAGGATAGGAAAGGGGATAGGATAGGATAGAGGATAGGATAGGATAGAGGATAGGATAGGATACAGGATAGGATAGGATAGAGGATAGAATAGAGGATAGGATAGGATAGAGGATAGGATAGGATAGAGGATAGGATAGGATAGAGGATAGGATAGGATAGAGGATAGGATAGGATAGAGGATAGGATAGGATACAGGATAGGATAGGATAGAGGATAGGATAGAGGATAGGATAGGATAGAGGATAGGATAGGATAGAGGATAGGATGGGATAGAGGATAGGATAGGATAGAGGATAGAATAGGATACAGGATAGGATAGGATAGAGGATAGGATAGAGGATAGGATAGGATAGAGGATAGGATAGGATAGAGGATAGGATAGGATACAGGATAGGATAGGATAGAGGATAGGATAGAGGATAGGATAGGATAGAGGATAGGATAGGATTGAGGATAGGATAGGATAGAGCATAGGATAGGATGGAGGATAGGATGGGATAGAGAATAGGATAGGATAGAGGATATAATAGGATTGAGGAAAGGATAGGATAGAGGATAGGATAGGATAGAGGATAGGATAGGATAGAGGATAGGATAGGAAAGAGGATAGGATAGGATAGAGGATAGGATAGGATAGAGGATAGGATAGGATAGAGGATAGGATAGGATAGAGGATAGGATAGGATAGAGGATAGGATAGGATAGAGGATAGTATATGATAGAGGATAGGATAGAATAGAGGATAGGATAGGATTGAGGATAGGATAGGATAGAGGATAGGATAGAGGATAGGATAGAGGATAGGATAGAGGATAGGATAGAGAATAGAGGATCGGATAGAGGATAGGATAGGATAGAGGAAAGGATATAATAGAGGATAGGATAGGTAATTGGATAGGATAGCGGATAGGATAAGGTAGAGGATAGTATAGGATAGAGGATAGGATAGGATAGAGGATAGGATAGGATAAAGGATAGGATAGGATAGAGGATAGGATAGGATAGAGGATAGGATAGGATAGAGGATAGGATAGGATAGAGGATAGGATAGGATAGAGGATAGGATAGGATAGAGGATACGATAGGATAGAGGATAGGATAGGATAGAGGATAGGATAGGATAGAGGATAGGATAGGATAGAGGATAGGATAGGATAGAGGATAGGACAGGATAGAGGATAGTATATGATAGAGGATAGGATAGAATAGAGGATAGGATAGGATAGAGGATAGAATAGGATAGAGGATAGGGTAGGATAGAGGATAGGATAGGAAAGGGGATAGGATAGGATAGAGGATAGGATAGGATAGAGGATAGGATAGGATACAGGATAGGATAGGATAGAGGATAGGATAGAGGATAGGATAGGATAGAGGATAGGATAGGATAGAGGATAGGATAGGATAGAGGATAGGATAGGATAGAGGATAGGATAGGATAGAGGATAGGATAGGATACAGGATAGGATAGGATAGAGGATAGGATAGAGGATAGGATAGGATAGAGGATAGGATAGGATAGAGGATAGGATGGGATAGAGGATAGGATAGGATAGAGGATAGAATAGGATACAGGATAGGATAGGATAGAGGATAGGATAGAGGATAGGATAGGATAGAGGATAGGATAGGATAGAGGATAGGATAGGATAGAGGATAGGATAGGATACAGGATAGGATAGGATAGAGGATAGGATAGAGGATAGGATAGAGGATAGGATAGGATAGAGGATAGGATAGGATTGAGGATAGGATAGGATAGAGCATAGGATAGGATGGAGGATAGGATGGATAGAGAATAGGATAGGATAGAGGATATAATAGGATTGAGGAAAGGATAGGATAGAGGATAGGATAGGATAGAGGATAGGATAGGATAGAGGATAGGATAGGAAAGAGGATAGGATAGGATAGAGGATAGGATAGGATAGAGGATAGGATAGGATAGAGGATAGGATAGGATAGAGGATAGGATAGGATAGAGGATAGGATAGGATAGAGGATAGTATATGATAGAGGATAGGATAGAATAGAGGATAGGATAGGATGAGGATAGGATAGGATAGAGGATAGGATAGAGGATAGGATAGAGGATAGGATAGAGGATAGGATAGAGGATAGAGGATCGGATAGAGGATAGGATAGGATAGAGGAAAGGATATAATAGAGGATAGGATATATAATTGGATAGGATAGCGGATAGGATAAGGTAGAGGATAGTATAGGATAGAGGATAGGATAGGATAGAGGATAGGATAGGATAAAGGATTTGATAGGATAGAGGATAGGATAGGATAGAGGATAGGATAGGATAGAGGATAGGATAGGATAGAGGATAGGATAGGATAGAGGATAGGATAGGATAGATTATAGGATAGAGGATAGGATAGGATAGAGGATAGGATAGGATAGAGGATAGGATAGGATAGAGGATACGATAGGATAGAGGATAGGATAGGATAGAGGATAGGATAGGATAGAGGATAGGATAGAGGATAGGATAGGATAGAGGATAGGATAGGATAGAGGATAGGATAGGATAGAGGATAGGATAGGATAGAGGATAGGATAGGATAGAGGATAGGATAGGATAGAGGATAGGATAGGATAGAGGATAGGATAGGATAGAGGATAGGATAGGATAGAGGATAGGATAGGATAGAGGATAGGATAGGATAGAGGATAGGATAGGATAGAGGATAGGATAGGATAGAGGATAGGATAGGATAGAGGATAGGATAGGATAGAGGATAGGATAGGATAGAGGATAGGATAGGATAGAGGATAGGATAGGATAGAGGATAGGATAGGATAGAGGATAGGATAGGATAGAGGATAGGATAGGATAGAGGATAGGATAGGAGAGAGGATACGATAGGATAGAGGATAGGATAGGATAGAGGATAGGATAGGATAAAGTATACGATAGAGGATAGGATTGAGGATACGATAGAGGATAGGATAGAGGATAGGATAAGATAGAGGATAGGATAGGATAGAGGATATGATAGGATAGATGATCGGATAGAGGATAGGATAGGATAGAGGATAGGATTGGAAAGAGGGTAGGATAGGATAGAGGATAGGATAGGATGGAGGATAGGATAGGATAGAGGATAGGATAGGATAGAGGATAGGATAGGATGGAGGATAGAATAGGATAGAGGATAGGATAGGATAGAGGATCGGATAGAAAATAGAATAGGATAGAGGATAGGATAGGATAGAGGATAGGATAGGATAGAGGATAGGATTGGATAGAGGAAAGTATAGGATAGAGGATAGGATAGGATAGAGGATAGAGGATAGAGGATAGAGGATAGGATAGGATAGGATAGAGGATAGGATAGGATAGAGGATAGGATAGGATAGGATAGAGGATAGGATAGGATAGAGGATAGGATAGGATAGAGGATGGGATTGGATAGAGGATAGGATAGAGGATAGGATAGGATAGAGGATAGGATAGGATATAGGATAGGATAGGATACAGGATAGGATAGGATAGAGGATAATATAGGATAGAGGATAGGATAGGATAGAGGATAGGATAGGATAGAGGATAGGATAGGATAGAGGATCGGATAGAAAATAGAATAGGATAGAGGATAGGATAGGATAGAGGATAGGATAGGATAGAGGATAGGATTGGATAGAGGAAAGTATAGGATAGAGGATAGGATAGGATAGAGGATAGAGGATAGAGGATAGAGGATAGGATAGGATAGGATAGAGGATAGGATAGGATAGAGGATAGGATAGGATAGGATAGAGGATAGGATAGGATAGAGGATAGGATAGGATAGAGGATAGGATAGGATAGAGGATAGGATAGGATTGAGGATAGGATAGAGGATAGGATAGGATAGAGGATAGGATAGGATATAGGATAGGATAGGATACAGGATAGGATAGGATAGAGGATAATATAGGATAGAGGATAGGATAGGATAGAGGGTAGGATAGGATAGAGGATAGGATAGGATAGAGAATAGGATAGGATAGAGGATATAATAGGATTGAGGAAAGGATAGGATAGAGGATAGGATAGGATAGAGGATAGGATAGGATAGAGGATAGGATAGGATTGAGGATAGGATAGGACAGAGGATAGGATAGGAAAGAGGGTAGGATAGGATAGAGGATAGGATAGGATAGAGGATAGGATAGGATGGAGGATAGGATAGGATAGAGAATAGGATAGGATAGAGGATATAATAGGATTGAGGAAAGGATAGGGTAGAGGATAGGATAGGATAGAGGATAGGATAGGAAAGAGGATAGGATAGGATAGAGTATACGATAGAGGATTGGATATGATAGAGGATAGGATTGAGGATACGATAGAGGATAGGATAGAGGATAGGATAAGATAGAGGATAGGATAGGATAGAGGATATGATAGGATAGATGATCGGATAGAGGATAGGATAGGATAGAGGATAGGATTGGAAAGAGGGTAGGATAGGATAGAGGATAGGATAGGATAGAGGATAGGATAGGATAGAGGATAGGATAGAATAGAGGATAGGATAGGATAGAGGATAGAATAGGATAGAGGATAGGATAGGATAGAGGATAGGATAAGATAGAGGATAGTATATGATAGAGGATAGGATAGAATAGAGGATAGGATACGATTGAGGATAGGATAGGATAGAGGATAGGATTGAGGATAGGATAGAGGATAGGATAGAGGATAGGATAGGATAGAGGATAGGATAGGATAAAGGAGAGGATAGGATAGAGGATAGGATAGGATAGGATAGAGGATAGGATAGGATAGAGGATAGGATAGGATAGGATAGAGGATAGGATAGGATAGAGGATGGGATTGGATAGAGGATAGGATAGGATAGAGGATAGGATAGGATAGAGGATACGATAGGATAGAGGATAGGATAGGATAGAGGATAGGATAGGATAGAGGATAGGATAGGATAGAGGATAGGATAGGATAGAGGATAGGATAGGATACAGGATAGGATAGGATAGAGGATAGGATAGAGGATAGGATAGGATAGAGGATAGGATAGGATAGAGGATAGGATAGGATAGAGGATAGGATAGGATAGAGGATAGGATAGGATAGAGGATAGGATAGGATAGAGGATAGGATAGGATAGAGGATAGGATAGGATAGAGGATAGGATAGGATAGAGGATAGGATAGGATAGAGGATAGGATAGGATAGAGGATAGGATAGGATAGAGGATAGGATAGGATAGAGGATAGGATAGGATAGAGGATAGGATAGGATAGAGAATAGGATAGGATAGAGGATATAATAGGATTGAGGAAAGGATAGGATAGAGGATAGGATAGGATAGAGGATAGGATAGAGGATAGGATAGGATAGAGGATAGGATAGGATTGAGGATAGGATAGGACAGAGGATAGGATAGGAAAGAGGGTAGGATAGGATAGAGGATAGGATAGGATAGAGGATAGGATAGGATGGAGGATAGGATAGGATAGAGAATAGGATAGGATAGAGGATATAATAGGATTGAGGAAAGGATAGGGTAGAGGATAGGATAGGATAGAGGATAGGATAGGAAAGAGGATAGGATAGGATAGAGTATACGATAGAGGATTGGATATGATAGAGGATAGGATTGAGGATACGATAGAGGATAGGATAGAGGATAGGATAAGATAGAGGATAGGATAGGATACAGGATAGGATAGGATAGAGGATAGGATAAGATAGAGGATAGGATAGGATAGAGGATAGGATTGAGGATAGGATAGAGGATAGGATAGAGGATAGGATAGGATAGAGGATAGGATAGGATAAAGGAGAGGATAGGATAGAGGATAGGATAGGATAGGATAGAGGATAGGATAGGATAGAGGATAGGATAGGATAGGATAGAGGATAGGATAGGATAGAGGATGGGATTGGATAGAGGATAGGATAGGATAGAGGATAGGATAGGATAGAGGATACGATAGGATAGAGGATAGGATAGGATAGAGGATAGGATAGGATAGAGGATAGGATAGGATAGAGGATAGGATAGGATAGAGGATAGGATTAGGATACGAGGATAGGATAGAGGATAGAGGATAGGATAGAGGGATAGGATAGGATAGAGGATAGGATAGGATAGAGGATAGGATAGGATAGAGGATAGGATAGGATAGAGGATAGGATAGGATAGAGGATAGGATAGGATAGAGGATAGGATAGGATTAGAGGATAGGATAGGATAGAGGATAGGGATAGGATAGAGGATAGGATAGGATAGAGGATAGGATAGGATAGAGGATAGGATAGGATAGAGGATAGGATAGGATAGAGGGATAGGAATAGGATAGAGGTTAGGATAGGATAGAGGATAGGATAGGATAGTAGATAGGATAGGATAGAGAATAGGATAGGATAGATGGATATAATAGGATTGAGGAAAGGATAGGATAGAGGATAGGATAGGATAGAGGATAGGATAGAGGATAGGATAGGATAGAGGATAGGATAGGATTGAGGATAGGATAGGACAGAGGATAGGATAGGAAAGAGGGTAGGATAGGATAGAGGATAGGATAGGATAGAGGATAGGATAGGATGGAGGATAGGATAGGATAGAGAATAGGATAGGATAGAGGATATAATAGGATTGAGGAAAGGATATGGTAGAGGATAGGATAGGATAGAGGATAGGATAGGAAAGAGGATAGGATAGGATAGAGTATACGATAGAGGATTGGATATGATAGAGGATAGGATTGAGGATACGATAGAGGATAGGATAGAGGATAGGATAAGATAGAGGATAGGATAGGATAGAGGATATGATTAGGATAGATGATCGGATAGAGGATAGGATAGGATAGAGGTTAGGATTGGAAAGAGGGTAGGATAGGATAGAGGTATAGATAGGATAGAGGATAGGATAGGATAGAGGATAGGATAGAATAGAGGATAGGATAGGATAGAGGATAGGAATAGGATAGAGGATAGGATAGGATAGAGGATAGGATATGATAGAGGATAGTATATGATAGAGGATAGGATAGAATAGAGGATAGCATACGATTGAGGATAGGATAGGATAGAGGATAGGATTGAGGATAGGATAGAGGATAGGATAGAGGATAGGATAGGATAGAGGATAGGATTGGATAAAGGAGAGGATAGGATAGAGGATAGGATAGAGGATAGGATAGGATAGAGGATAGGATAGGATAGGATAGAGGATAGGATAGGATAGAGGATGGGATTGGATAGAGGATCAGGATAGGATAGAGGATAGGATAGGATAGAGGATACGATAGGATAGAGGATAGGATAGGATAGAGGATAGGATAGGATAGAGGATAGGATAGGATAGAGGATAGGATAGGATAGAGGATAGGATAGGATACAGGATAGGATAGTATAGAGGATAGGATAGGATAGGATAGAGGATAGGATAGGATAGAGGATGGGATTGGATAGAGGATAGGATAGGATAGAGGATAGGATAGGATAGAGGATACGATAGGATAGAGGATAGGATAGGATAGAGGATAGGATAGGATAGAGGATAGGATAGGATAGAGGATAGGATAGGATAGAGGATAGGATAGGATACAGGATAGGATAGGATAGAGGATAGGATAGAGGATAGGATAGGATAGAGGATAGGATAGGATAGAGGATAGGATAGGAAAGAGGATAGGATAGGATAGAGTATACGATAGAGGATTGGATATGATAGAGGATAGGATTGAGGATACGATAGAGGATAGGATAGAGGATAGGATAAGATAGAGGATAGGATAGGATAGAGGATATGATAGGATAGATGATCGGATAGAGGATAGGATAGGATAGAGGATAGGATTGGAAAGAGGGTAGGATAGGATAGAGGATAGGATAGGATAGAGGATAGGATAGGATAGAGGATAGGATAGAATAGAGGATAGGATAGGATAGAGGATAGAATAGGATAGAGGATAGGATAGGATAGAGGATAGGATAAGATAGAGGATAGTATATGATAGAGGATAGGATAGAATAGAGGATAGGATACGATTGAGGATAGGATAGGATAGAGGATAGGATTGAGGATAGGATAGAGGATAGGATAGAGGATAGGATAGGATAGAGGATAGGATAGGATAAAGGAGAGGATAGGAATAGAGGATAGGATAGGATAGGATAGAGGATAGGATAGGATAGAGGATAGGATAGGATAGGATAGAGGATAGGATAGGATAGAGGATGGGATTGGATAGAGGCATAGGATAGGATAGAGGATAGGATAGGATAGAGGATACGATAGGATAGAGGATAGGATAGGATAGAGGATAGGATAGGATAGAGGATAGGATAGGATAGAGGATAGGATAGGATAGAGGATAGGATAGGATACAGGATAGGATAGGATAGAGGATAGGATAGGATAGGATAGAGGATAGGATAGGATAGAGGATGGGATTGGATAGAGGATAGGATAGGATAGAGGATAGGATAGGATAGAGGATACGATAGGATAGAGGATAGGATAGGATAGAGGATAGGATAGGATAGAGGATAGGATAGGATAGAGGATAGGATAGGATAGAGGATAGGATAGGATACAGGATAGGATAGGATAGAGGATAGGATAGAGGATAGGATAGGATAGAGGATAGGATAGGATAGAGGATAGGATAGGATAGAGGATAGGATAGGATAGAGGATAGGATAGGATAGAGGATAGGATAGGATAGAGGATAGGATAGGATAGAGGATAGGATAGGATAGAGGATAGGATAGGATAGAGGATAGGATAGGATAGAGGATAGGATAGGATAGAGGATAGGATAGGATAGAGGATAGGATAGGATAGAGGATAGGATAGGATAGAGGATAGGATAGGATAGAGGATAGGATAGGATAGAGGATAGGATACGATTGAGGATAGGATAGGATAGAGGATAGGATAGAATAGAGGATAGGATAGGATAGAGGATAGGATAGGATAGAGGATAGGATAGGATAGAGGATAGGATAGGATAGGATAGAGGATAGGATAGGATAGAGGATAGGATAGGATAGAGGATGGGATTGGATAGAGGATAGGACAGGATAGAGGATAGGATAGGATAGAGGATAGGATAGGATACAGGATAGGATAGGATAGAGGATAGGATAGGATAAAGGAGAGGATAGGATAGAGGATAGGATAGGATAGGATAGAGGATAGGATAGGATAGAGGATAGGATAGGATAGGATAGAGGATAGGATAGGATAGAGGATAGGATAGGATAGAGGATGGGATTGGATAGAGGATAGGATAGGATAGAGGATAGGATAGGATAGAGGATAGGATAGGATACAGGATAGGATAGGATAGAGGATAATATAGGATAGAGGATAGGATAGGATGGAGGATAGGATAGGATAGAGGATAGGATAGGATAGAGAATAGGATAGGATAGAGGATACGATAGGATAGAGGATAGGATAGGATAGAGGATAGGATAGGATAGAGGATAGGATAGGATAGGATAGAGGATAGGATAGGATAGAGGATAGGATAGGATAGAGGATGGGATTGGATAGAGGATAGGACAGGATAGAGGATAGGATAGGATAGAGGATAGGATAGGATACAGGATAGGATAGGATAGAGGATAATATAGGATAGAGGATAGGATAGGATAGAGGATAGGATAGGATAGAGGATAGGATAGGATTGAGGATAGGATAGGACAGAGGATAGGATAGGAAAGAGGGTAGGATAGGATAGAGGATAGGATAGGATAGAGGATAGGATAGGATGGAGGTTAGGATAGGATAGAGAATAGGATAGGATAGAGGATATAATAGGATTGAGGAAAGGATAGGATAGAGGATAGGATAGGATAGAGGATAGGATAGGAAAGAGGATAGGATAGGATAGAGTATACGATAGAGGATTGGATATGATAGAGGATAGGATTGAGGATACAATAGAGGATAGGATAGAGGATAGGATAAGATAGAGGATAGGATAGGATAGAGGATATGATAGGATAGATGATCGGATAGACGATAGGATAGGATAGAGGATAGGATTGGAAAGAGGGTAGGATAGGATAGAGGATAGGATAGGATAGAGGATAGGATAGGATAGAGGATAGGATAGAATAGAGGATAGGATAGGATAGAGGATAGGATAAGATAGAGGATAGTATATGATAGAGGATAGGATAGAATAGAGGATAGGATACGATTGAGGATAGGATAGGATAGAGGATAGGATTGAGGATAGGATTAGAGGATAGGATAGACGATAGGATAGGATAGAGGATAGGATAGGATAAAGGAGAGGATAGGATAGAGGATAGGATAGATAGGATAGAGGATAGGATAGGATAGAGGATAGGATAGGATAGGATAGAGGATAGGATAGGATAGAGGATAGGATAGGATAGAGGATGGGATTGGATAGAGGATCTAGGATAGGATAGAGGATAGGATAGGATAGAGGATAGGATAGGATACAGGATAGGATAGGATAGAGGATAATATAGGATAGAGGATAGGATAGGATAGAGGATAGGATAGGATAGGGGATAGGATAGGATAGAGAATAGGATAGGATAGAGGATACGATAGGATAGAGGATAGGATAGGATAGGATAGAGGATAGGATAGGATAGAGGATAGGATAGGACAGAGGATAGGATAGGAAAGAGGGTAGGATAGGATAGAGGATAGGATAGGATAGAGGATAGGATAGGATGGAGGATAGGATGGGATAGAGAATAGGATAGGATAGAGGATATAATAGGATTGAGGAAAGGATAGGATAGAGGATAGGATAGAGGATAGGATAGAGGATAGAGGATCCGGATAGAGGATAGGATAGGATAGAGGAAAGGATATAATAGAGGATAGGATAGGTAATTGGATAGGATAGCGGATAGGATAAGGTAGAGGATAGTATAGGATAGAGGATAGGATAGGATAGAGGATAGGATAGGATAAGGATAGGATAGGATAGAGGATAGGATAGGATAGAGGATAGGATTGGATAGAGGATAGGATAGGATAGAGGATAGGATAGGATAGAGGATAGGATAGGATAGATTATAGGATAGAGGATAGGATAGGATAGAGGATAGGATAGGATAGAGGATAGGATAGGATAGAGGATACGATAGGATAGAGGATAGGATAGGATAGAGGATAGGATAGGATAGAGGATAGGATTAGGATAGAGGATAGGATAGGATAGAGGATAGGATAGGATACAGGATAGGATAGGATAGAGGATAGGTTAGAGGATAGGATAGGATAGAGGATAGGATAGGTTAGAGGTTAGGATAGGATAGAGGATAGGATAGGATAGTGGATAGGATAGGATAGAGGATAGGATAGGATAGAGGTTAGGATAGGATAGAGGATAGGATAGGATAGAGGATAGGATAGGATAGAGGATACGATAGGATAGAGGATAGGATAGGATAGATGGATAGGATAGGATAGAGGATTGGATAGGATAGAGGAGTGGATAGGTTAGTGGATAGGATAGGATACAGGAGTGGATAGGATTGTGGTTAGGAGAGAGGTGTGGAGAGGAGAGAGGTTTGGTGTCGGTGTGTGGAGTGGAGGGGTAGTGGTTTGGATTGGAGTGTGGTTTGATGTGGTTTGTGGTGTAGGGGTGGATGTGAGGAGTGGAGTGGTATGGGGGTTGGAGTGGTGTGTGGTGTGGATAGGTGAGAGGTGTAGGTGAGGTTGTGGTGTGGTGTGTGGATTGGAGAGAGGTGTGGTGAGGTGTGTGGAGAGGAGAGGTGTGAGGTAGGTGTGGTGACTGGAGTGTAGTGGTGTGAGGATTGGAGTGTGGTGTAGGTGTGGAGTGAGGAGTGGAGTGGTGTCTGGTGAGGTGGGGTGTGTGGTGTGGGGAGGTGAGAGGTGTGTAGTGGTGTAGTGGAGAGGGGAGGTGTGTGGAGTGGTGTGGTGTGTGGTGTGGTGTGGTGTGTGGTGAGGTGTGGAGTGGTGAGGTGTGTGGTGTGGTGTGGTGTGTGGTGTGTTGTGGTGGGTGGTTATGGTGTGGTGTGTGGTGTGGTGTGGTGTGAGGTGTCGTGTGTGGTGGGGTGTGGTAGTGTGGTGTGGTGGGTGGTGTCGTGTGTGGTGGGTGTGTGGTGGGTGTTGTGTGTGGTGTGGTGTGGTGTGTGGTGTGGTGTGGTGTGTGGTGAGGTGTGTGGTGTGGTGTGGTGTGTGGTGTGGTGGGGTTTGTGGGGTGGTGTGGTGTGTGGTGTGGTGTGGTGTGTGGTGTGGTGTGGTGTGAGAGAGAGGGGAAGAAGAAGAAGGGGGGGGGGGGGTGTGTGTGTGAAGTGAAGTGAAGAGTGACAGTGAAGTGAAGAGTGAAGTGAAGTAAAGAGGGAATTGACGTGAAGAGTGAAGTGAAGTGAAGAGTGCAGTGATGAGTGACGTGATGTGAAGAGTGAAGTGAAGTGAAGAGTGAGGTGAAGTGAAGAGTGAAGTGAAGAGTGAGGTGAAGATTGAAGTGAAGAGTGATGTGAATTGAAGAGTGAGGTGTAGAGTGAAGTGAAGTGAAGAGTGAAGTGAAGGGAAGATTGAAGTGGTGCTGAAGAGTGAAGTGAAGTGAAGAGTGAAGTGAAGTGAAGTGAAGTGAAGAGTGACGTGAAGTGAAGAGTGAAGTGAAGTGAAGAGTGAAGTAAAGTGAAGAGTGAAGTGGAGTGAAGAGTGAAGTTAAGTGAAGAGTGAAATGAAGTGAAGGGTGAAGTGAAGTGAAGAGTGAAGTGAAGTGAAGAGTGAAGTGAAGAGTGAAGTGAAGTGAAGGGTGAAGTGAAGTGAAGAGTGAAGTGAAGTGAAGAGTGAAGTGAAGTGAAGAGTGAAGTGAAGAGTGAAGTGAAGAGTGAAGTGAAGTGAAGAGTGAAGTGAAGTGAAGAGTGAAGTGAAGTGAAAAGGGAAGTGAAGTGAAGAGTGAAGTAAAGTGAAGAGTGACGTGGAGTGAAGAGTGAAGTGAAGTGAAGAGTGAAATGAAGTGAAGAGTGAAGTGAAGTGAAGAGTGAAGTGAAGTGAAGAGTGAAGTGAAGAGTGAAGTGAAGTGAAGGGTGAAGTGAAGTGAAGAGTGAAGTGAAGTGAAGAGTGAAGTGAAGTGAAGAGTGAAGTGAAGTGAAGAGTGAAGTGAAGTGAAGAGTGAAGTGAGGTGAAGAGTGAAGTGAAGTGAAGAGTGAAGTGAAGTGAAGAGTGAAGTGAAGTGAAGAGTGAAGTGAAGTGAAGAGTGAAGTGAAGTGAAGAGTGAAGTGAAGTGAAGAGTGAAGTGAAGTGAAGAGTGAAGTGAAGTGAAGAGTGAAGTGAAGTGAAGAGTGAAGTGAAGAGTGAAGTGAAGTGAAGGGTGAAGTGAAGTGAAGAGTGACAGTGAAGTGAAGAGTGAAGTGAAGTGAAGAGTGAAGTGAAGTGAAGAGTGAAGTGAAGTGAAGAGTGAAGTGAGGTGAAGAGTGAAGTGAAGTGAAGAGTGAAGTGAAGTGAAGAGTGAAGAAGTGAAGTGAAGAGTGAAGTGTTGAGTGAAGTGAAGTGAAGAAGTGAAGTGACGTGAAGAGTGAAGTGAAGTGAAGAGTGAAGTGAAGTGAAGAGTGAAGTGAAGTGAAGAGTGAAGTGAAGTGAAGGGTGAAGTGAAGTGAAGAGTGAAGTGCAGTGAAGAGTGAAGTGTAGTGAAGAGTAAGGTGACGTGCAGAGTGAAGTGAATTGGTAAGTGAAGTGACGAGTGGTGTGAAGGGACAGAGTGAAGTGAAGTGAAGAGTGAAGTGAAGAGTGAAGAGTGAAGTGAAGAGTGAAGTGAAGAGTGAAGTGAAGGGAAGATTGAAGTGGTGTGAAGAGTGAAGTGAAGTGGAGAGTGAAATGAAGTGAAGAATGAAGTGAAGTGAAGAGTGAAGTGAAGTGAAGAGTGAAGTGAAGTAAAGAGGGAAGTGAAGTGAAGAGGGAAGTGAAGTGAAGAGTGAAGTGAAGTGAAGAGTGAAGTGAAGTGAAGAGTGAAGTGAGGTGAAGAGTGAAGTGAAGTGGAGAGTGAAGTGAAGTGAAAAGTGAAGTGAAGTGAAGAGTGAAGTGAAGTGAAGAGTGAAGTGTGGTGAAGAGTGAAGTGAAGTGAAGGGTGAACGTGAAGTGAAGAGTGAAGTGAAGTGAAGAGTGAAGTGAAGTGAAGAGTGAATTGAAATGAAGAGTGAAGTGAAGTGAAGAGTGAAGTGAAGTGAAGAGTGAAGTGAAGTGAAGTGAAGAGTGAAGTGAAGTGAAGAGTGAAGTGAAGTGACAGTGAAGAGTGAAGTGAAGAGAAGGGTGAAGTGAAGTGAAGAGTGAAGTGAAGTGAGGAGTGAAGTGAAGAGTGAACGTGAAGATTGAAGTGAAGAGTGAAGTGAAGTGAAGATTGACGGTGAAGTGAAGAGTGGAGTGAAGTGAAGAGTGATGTGTAGTGAAGAGTGAGGTGAAGTGAAGAGTGAAGTGAAGTGAAGAGTGGAGTGAAGTGAAGAGTGAAGTGAAGTGAAGAGTGAAGTGAAGTGAAGAGTGAAGTGAAGTAAAGAGGGAATTGAAGTGAAGAGTGAAGTGACAGTGAGGAGTGAAGTGATGAGTGAAGTGATGTGAAGAGTGAAGTGAAGTGAAGAGTGAGGTGAAGTGAAGAGTGAAGTGAAGAGTGGGGTGAAGATTGAAGTGAAGAGTGATGTGAATTGAAGAGTGAGGTGTAGAGTGAAGTGACGTGAAGAGGGAAGTGAAGTGAAGAGTGAAGTGAAGTGAACGAGTGAAGTGAAGGGAAGATTGAAGTGGTGTGAAGAGTGAAGTGAAGTGGAGAGTGAAGTGAAGTTAAGAATGACGTGAAGTGAAGAGTGAAGTGAAGTGAAAGAGTGACAGTGACAGTAAAGAGGGAAGTGAAGTGAAGAGGGAAGTGAAGTGAAGATTGAAGTGAAGTGAAGAGTGAAGTGAAGTGAAGAGTGAAGTGAAGTGAAGAGTGAAGTGTGGTGAAGAGTGAAGTGAAGTGAAGGGTGAAGTGAAGTGAAGAGTGAAGTGAAGTGAAGAGTGAAGGGAAGTGAAGAGTGAATTGAATGAAGCGTGAAGTGAAGTGAAGAGTGAAGTGAAGTGAAGAGTGAAGTGAGTGAAGTGAAGAGTGAAGTGACAGTGAAGAGTGAAGTGAAGTGAAGAGTGAAGTGAGGTGAAGAGTGAAGTGAAGTGAGAGTGAAGTGAAGTGAGAGTGAAGTGAAGTGAAGAATGAAGTGAAGTGAAGAGTGAAGTGTGGTGAAGAGTGAAGTGAAGTGAAGGGTGAAGTGACGTGAAGAGTGACGTGCAGTGAAGAGTGAAGTGAAGTGAAGAGTGAATTGAAATGAAGAGTGAAGTGAAGTGAAGAGTGAAGTGAAGTGAAGAGTGAAGTGAAGTGAAGTGAAGAGTGAAGTGAAGTGAAGAGTGAAGTGACGTGAAAGTGAAGAGTGAAGTGAAGGAAGGGTGAAGTGAAGTGAAGAGTGAAGTGAAGTGAAGGTGAAGTGAAGTGAAGCGTGAAGTGAAGTGAAGAGTGAAGTGAAGTGAAGAGTGAAGTGAAGTGAAGAGTGAAGTGACAGTGAAGAGTGAAGTGAAGTGAAGAGTGAAGTGAAGTGAAGTGAAGAGTGAAGTGAAGTGAAGAGTGAAGTGAAGTGAAGAGTGAAGTGAAGTGAAGAGTGAAGTGAAGTGAAGAGTGAAGTGAAGATGAAGTGAAGAGTGAAGTGAAGTGAAGAGTGAAGTGAAGTGAAGAGTGAAGTGAAGTGAAGAGTGAAGTGAAGTGAAGAGTGAAGTGAAGTGAAGAGTGAAGTGAAGTGAAGAGTGAAGTGAAGTGAAGAGTGAAGTGAAGTGAAGAGTGAAGTGAAGTGAAGAGTGAAGTGAAGTGAAGAGTGAAGTGAAGTGAAGAGTGAAGTGAAGTGAAGAGTGAAGTGAAGTGAAGAGTGAAGTGAAGTGAAGAGTGAAGTGAAGTGAAGAGTGAAGTGAAGTGAAGAGTGAAGTGAAGTGAAGTGAGTGAAGTGAAGTGAAGAGAGGAGAAGTGAAGTGAAGAGTGAAGTGAAGTGAAGAGTGAAGTGAAGTGCAGAGTGACGTGAAGTGAAGAGTGAAGTGAAGTGAAGAGTGAAGTGAGTGCAGAGTGAAGTGAAGTGAAGAGTGAAGTGAAGTGAAGAGTGAAGTGAAGTGAAGAGTGAAGTGAAGTGAAGAGAAGAAGTGAAGTGAAGTGAAGAGTGAAGTGAAGTGAAGAGTGAAGTGAAGTGAAGAGTGAAGTGAAGTGAAGAGTGAAGTGAAGTGCAAGAGTGAAGTGAAGTGAAGCGTGAAGTGAAGTGAAGAGTGAAGTGAAGTGAAGAGTGAAGTGAGTGAAGAGTGAAGTGAAGTGAAGAGTGAATTGAAATGAAGAGTGAAGTGAAGTGAAGAGTGAAGTGAAGTGAAGTGACGAGTGAAGTGAAGTGACGAGTGAAGTGAAGTGAAGTGAAGAGTGAAGTGAAGAGAAGGGTGAAGTGAAGTGAAGAGTGAAGTGAAGTGAAGAGTGAAGTGAAGAGTGAAGTGAAGATTGAAGTGAAGAGTGAAGTGAAGTGAAGATTGAGGTGAAGTGAAGAGTGGAGTGAAGTGAAGAGTGATGTGTAGTGAAGAGTGAGGTGAAGTGAAGAGTGAAGTGAAGTGAAGAGTGACGTGGAGTGAAGAGTGAAGTGAAGTGAAGAGTGGAGTGCAGTGAAGAGTGAAGTGAAGTGACGAGTGAAGTGCAGTGAAGAGTGAGTGAAGTAAAGAGGGAATTGAAGTGAAGAGTGAGGTGAAGTGAAGTGAAGAGTGAAGTGATGAGTGAAGTGATGTGAAGAGTGAAGTGAAGTGAAGAGTGAGGTGAAGTGAAGAGTGAAGTGAAGAGTGAGGTGAAGATTGAAGTGCACAGAGTGATGTGAATTGAAGAGTGAGGTGTAGAGTGAAGTGAAGTGAAGAGGGAAGTGACAGTGAAGAAGAGAAGTGAAGTGACGTGAAGTGAAGAGTGAAGTGACGAGTGAAGTGAAGAGTGAAGTGAAGTGAAGGGTGAAGTGAAGTGAAGAGTGAAGTGAAGTGAAGAGTGAAGTGAAGTGAAGAGTGAAGTGAAGTGAAGAGGTGAAGTGAAGTGAACGAGTGAAGTGAGGTGAAGAGTGAAGTGAAGTGAAGAGTGAAGTGAAGTGAAGAGTGAATGAAATGAAGAGTGAAGTGAAGTGAAGAGTGAAGTGAAGTGAAGTGAAGAGTGTAGTGAAGTGAAGGGTGAAGTGAAGTGAAGAGTGAAGTGAAGTGAAGAGTGAAGTGAAGTGAAGAGTGAAGTGAAGTGAAGAGTGAAGTGAAGTGAAGAGTGAAGTGAGGTGAAGAGTGAAGTGAAGTGAAGAGTGAAGTGAAGTGAAGAGTGAAATTGAAATGAAGAGTGAAGTGAAGTGAAGAGTGAAGTGAAGTGAAGTGAAGAGTGAAGTGAAGTGAAGAGTGAAGTGAAGTGAAGTGAAGAGTGAAGTGAAGAGAAGGGTGAAGTGAAGTGAAGAGTGAAGTGAAGTGAAGAGTGAAGTGAAGAGTGCAGTGAAGATTGAAGTGAAGAGTGAAGTGAAGTGAAGATTGCGGTGGAGTGAAGAGTGGAGTGAAGTGAAGAGTGATGTGTAGTGAAGAGTGCATGTGAAGTGAAGAGTGAAGTGAAGTGAAGAGTGAAGTGGAGTGAAGAGTGAAGTGAAGTGAAGAGTGGAGTGAAGTGACGAGTGAAGTGAAGTGAAGAGTGAAGTGAAGTGAAGAGTGAAGTGAAGTAAAGAGGGAATTGAAGTGAAGAGTGAAGTGAAGTGAAGAGTGAAGTGATGAGTGAAGTGCTGTGAAGAGTGAAGTGAAGTGAAGAGTGAGGTGAAGTGAAGAGTGAAGTGAAGAGTGAGGTGACGATTGAAGTGAAGAGTGATGTGAATTGAAGAGTGAGGTGTAGAGTGAAGTGAAGTGAAGAGGGAAGTGAAGTGAAGAGTGAAGTGAAGTGAAGAGTAAAGTGCAGGGAAGATTGAAGTGGTGTGAAGAGTGAAGTGAAGTGGAGAGTGAAGTGAAGTGAAGAATGAAGTGAAAGTGAAGAGTGAAGTGAAGTGAAGAGTGAAAGTGAAGTACAGAGGGAAGTGAAGTGAAGAGGGAAGTGAAGTGAAGATTGAAGTGAAGTGAAGAGTGAAGTGAAGTGAAGAGTGAAGTGAAGAGTGAAGTGAAGTGAAGAGTGAAGTGAAGGGAAGATTGAAGTGGTGTGAAGAGTGACAGTGAAGTGGAGAGTGAAGTGAAGTGAAGAGTGAAGTGAAGTGACAGAGTGAAGTGAAGTGAAGAGTGAAGTGAAGTGAAGAGTGAAGTGAAGTGAAGAGTGAAGTGAAGTGAAGAGTGAAGTGAAGTGAAGAGTGAAGTGAAGTGAAGAGTGAAGTGAAGTGAAGAGTGAAGTGAAGTGAAGAGTGAAGTGAAGTGAAGAGTGAAGTGAAGTGAAGAGTGAAGTGAAGTGAAGAGTGAAGTGAAGTGAAGAGTGAAGTGAAGTGAAGAGTGAAGTGCAGTGAAGAGTGAGTGAAGTGAAGAGTGAAGTGAAGAGTGACGTGAAGTGACGGGTGAAGTGAAGTGAAGAGTGAAGTGAAGTGAAGAGTGAAGTGAAGTGAAGAGTGAAGTGAAGTGAAGAGTGAAGTGAAGTGAAGAGTGAAGTGAGGTGAAGAGTGAAAGTGAAGTGAAGAGTGAAGTGAAGTGAAGAGTGAATTGAAATGAAGAGTGAAGTGAAGTGAAGAGTGAAGTGAAGTGAAGTGAAGAGTGAACGTGAAGTGAAGAGTGAAGTGAAGTGAAGTGAAGAGTGAAGTGAAGAGAAGGGTGAAGTGAAGTGAAGAGTGAAGTGAAGTGAAGAGTGAAGTGAAGAGTGAAGTGAAGATTGAAGTGAAGAGTGAAGTGAAGTGAAGAGTGAGGTGAAGTGAAGAGTGAAGTGAAGTGAAGGGTGAAGTGAAGTGAAGAGTGAGGTGAAGTGAAGAGTGAAGTGAAGAGTGAGGTGAAGATTGAAGTGAAGAGTGATGTGAATTGAAGAGTGAGGTGTAGAGTGAAGTGAAGTGAAGAGGGAAGTGAAGTGAAGAGTGAAGTGAAGTGAAGAGTAAAGTGAAGGGAAGATTGAAGTGGTGTGAAGAGTGAAGTGAAGTGGAGAGTGACGTGAAGTGACGAACTGAAGTGAAGTGAAGAGTGAAGTGAAGTGAAGAGTGAAGTGAAGTAAAGACGGGAAGTGAAGTGAAGAGGGAAGTGAAGTGAAGATTGAAGTGAAGTGAAGAGTGAAGTGAAGTGAAGAGTGAAGTGAAGAGTGAAGTGAAGTGAAGAGTGAAGTGAAGGGAAGATTGAAGTGGTGTGAAGAGTGAAGTGAAGTGGAGAGTGAAGTGAAGTGAAGAGTGAAGTGAAGTGAAGAGTGACGTGAAGTGAAGAGTGAAGTGAAGTGAAGAGTGAAGTGAAGTGAAGAGTGAAGTGAAGTGAAGAGTGAAGTGAAGTGAAGAGTGAAGTGAAGTGAAGAGTGAAGTGAAGTGAAGAGTGAAGTGAAGTGAAGAGTGAAGTGAAGTGAAGAGTGAAGTGAAGTGAAGAGTGAAGTGAAGTGAAGAGTGAAGTGAAGTGAAGAGTGAAGTGCAGTGAAGAGTGAAGTGAAGAGTGAAGTGAAGTGAAGGGTGAAGTGAAGTGAAGTGAAGAGTGAAGGAAGAGTGAAGTGAAGTGAAGCAGTGAAGTGAAGTGAAGAAGTGAAGTGACGTGAAGAGTGAAGTGAGGTGAAGAGTGAAGTGAAGTGAAGAGTGAAGTGAAGTGAAGAGTGAAATTGAAATGAAGAGTGAAGTGAAGTGAAGAGTGAAGTGAAGTGAAGTGAAGAGTGAAGTGAAGTGAAGAGTGAAGTGAAGTGAAGTGAAGAGTGAAGTGAAGAGAAGGGTGAAGTGAAGTGAAGAGTGAAGTGAAGTGAAGAGTGAAGTGAAGAGTGAAGTGAAGATTGAAGTGAAGAGTGAAGTGAAGTGAAGATTGAGGTGAAGTGAAGAGTGGAGTGAAGTGAAGAGTGCTGGTGTAGTGAAGAGTGAGGTGAAGTGAAGAGTGAAGTGAAGTGAAGAGTGAAGTGGAGTGAAGAGTGAAGTGAACGTGAAGAGTGGAGTGAAGTGAAGAGTGAAGTGAAGTGAAGAGTGAAGTGAAGTGAAGAGTGAAGTGACGTAAAGAGGGAATTGAAGTGAAGAGTGAAGTGAAGTGAAGAGTGAAGTGATGAGTGAAGTGATGTGAAGAGTGAAGTGAAGTGAAGAGTGAGGTGAAGTGAAGAGTGAAGTGAAGAGTGAGGTGAAGATTGAAGTGAAGAGTGATGTGAATTGAAGAGTGAGGTGTAGAGTGAAGTGAAGTGAAGAGGGAAGTGAAGTGAAGAGTGAAGTGAAGTGAAGAGTAAAAGTGAAGGGCAAGATTGAAGTGGTGTGAAGAGTGAAGTGAAGTGGAGAGTGAAGTGAAGTGAAGAATGAAGTGAAGTGAAGAGTGAAGTGAAGTGAAGAGTGAAGTGAAGTAAAGAGGGAAGTGAAGTGAAGAGGGAAGTGAAGTGAAGATTGAAGTGAAGTGAAGAGTGAAGTGAAGTGAAGAGTGAAGTGAAGTGAAGAGTGAAGTGCAAGGGAAGATTGAAGTGGTGTGAAGAGTGCAAGTGAAGTGGAGAGTGAAGTGAAGTGAAGAGTGAAGTGAAGTAAAGAGTGAAGTGAAGTGAAGAGTGAAGTGTGGTGAAGAGTGAAGTGAAGTGAAGGGTGAAGTGAAGTGAAGTGTGAAGTGAAGTGAAGAGTGAAGTGAAGTGAAGAGTGAAGTGAAGATTGAAGTGAAGTGAAGAGTGAAGTGAAGTGAAGAGTGAAGTGAAGTGAAGAGTGAAGTGAAGTGAAGAGTGAAGTGAAGTGAAGTGAAGAGTGAAGTGAAGTGAAGAGTGAAGTGAAGTGAAGTGAAGAGTGAAAGAGTGAAGAGTGAAGAGTGAAGTGAAGTGAAGAGTGAAGTGTAGGGAAGAGTGAATTGAAGTGAAGAGTGAAGTGAAGTGAAGAGTGAAGTGAAGTGAAGAGTGAAGTGGAGTGGGGAGTGAAGTGAAGAGTGAAGTGAAGTGAAGAGTGAAGTGAAGTGAAGAGTGAAGTGAAGTGAAGAGTGAACGTGTGGTGAAGAGTGAAGTGAAGTGAAGGGTGAAGTGAAGTGAAGTGTGAAGTGAAGTGAAGAGTGAAGTGAAGTGAAGAGTGAAGTGAAGAGTGAATTGAAATGAAGAGTGAAGTGAAGTGAAGAGTGAAGTGAAGTGAAGAGTGAAGTGAAGTGAAGTGAAGAGTGAAGTGAAGTGAAGAGTGAAGTGAAGTGAAGTGAAGAGTGAAGAGTGCAGAGTGAAGAGTGAAGTGAAGTGAAGAGTGAAGTGTAGGGAAGAGTGAATTGAAGTGAAGAGTGAAGTGAAGTGAAGAGTGACGTGAAGTGAAGAGTGAAGTGGAGTGGGGAGTGAAGTGAAGAGTGAAGTGAAGTGAAGAGTGAAGTGGAGTGAAGAATGAAGTGAAGTGAAGAGTGAAGTGAAGTGAAGAGTGAAGTGAAGTGAAGAATGAAGTGAAGTGAAGAGTGAAGTGAAGTAAAGCAGGGAATTGAAGTGAAGAGTGAACGTGAAGTGAAGAGTGAAGTGATGAGTGAAGTGATGTGAAGAGTGAAGTGAAAGTGAAGAGTGAGGTGAAGTGAAGAGTGCAGTGAAGAGTGAGGTGAAGATTGAAGTGAAGAGTGAGGTGTAGGGTGAAGTGAAGTGAAGAGTGACGTGAAGTGAAGAGTGAAGTGAGGTGAAGAGAGAAGTGAAGTGAAGAGTGAAGTGAAGTGAAGAGTGAAGTGAAGTGAAGAGTGAAGTGAAGTGAAGAGTGAAGTGAAGTGAAGAGTGAAGTGAAGTGAAGAGTGAAGTGAAGTGAAGAGTGAAGTGAAGTGACGAGTGAAGTGAAGTGAAGAGTGCAGTGAAGTGAAGAGTGAAAGTGAAGTGAAGAGTGAAGTGAACGTGAAGAGTGAAGTGAAGTGAAGAGTGAAGTGAAGTGAAGAGTGAAGTGAAGTGAAGAGTGAAGTGAAGTGAAGAGTGAAGTGACGTGAAGAGTGAAGTGAAGTGAAGAGTGCACGTGAAGTGAAGAGTGAAGTGAAGTGAAGAGTGAAGTGAAGTGAAGAGTGAAGTGAAGTGAAGAGTGAAGTCGAAGAGTGAAGTGAAGTGAAGAGTGAAGTGAAGTGAAGAGTGAAGTGAGGTGAAGAGTGAAGTGAAGTGAAGAGTGAAGTGAAGTGAAGAGTGAAGTGAAGTGAAGAGTGAAGTGTTGAGTGAAGTGAAGTGAAGAGTGAAGTGAAGTGAAGCAGTGAAGTGAAGTGAAGAGTGAAGTGAAGTGAAGAGTGAAGTGAAGTGAAGAGTGAAGTGATTTGAAGGGTGAAGTGAAGTGAAGAGTGAAGTGAAGTGAAGAGTGAAGTGTAGTGAAGAGTAAGGTGAAGTGAAGAGTGAAGTGAATTGGTGTGTGAAGTGAAGAGTGGTGTGAAGGGAAGAGTGAAGTGAAGTGAAGAGTGAAGTGAAGAGTGAAGAGTGAAGTAGAAGAGTGAAGTGAAGAGTGAAGTGAAGAGTGAAGTGAAGAGTGAAGTGAAGTGAAGATTGAAGTGAAGTGAAGAGTGAGTGAACGTGAAGAGTGATGTGTAGTGAAGAGTGAAGTGAAGTGAAGAGTGAAGTGACAGTGAAGAGTGAAGTGAAGTGAAGAGTGAAGTGAAGTGAAGAGTGAAGTGAAGTGAAGAGTGAAGTGAAGTGAAGAGGGAAGTGAAGTGAAGAGTGAAGTGAAGTGAAGAGTGAAGTGGAAGTGAAGAGTGAAGTGAAGGGAAGATTGAAGTGGTGTGACGAGTGAAGTGAAGTGGAGAGTGAAATGAAGTGAAGAATGAAGTGAAGTGGAGAGTGAAGTGAAGTGAAGATTGAAGTGCAAGTGAAGAGTGAAGTGACGTGAAGAGTGAAGTGAAGAGTGAAGTGAAGCAGTGAAGTGAAGTGAAGGGTGAAGTGAAGTGAAGAGTGAAGTGAAGTGAAGAGTGAAGTGAAGTGAAGAGTGAAGTGAAGTGAAGAGTGACGTGAAGAGTGAAGTGAAGTGAAGGGTGAAGTGGACGTGAAGAGTGAAGTGAAGTGAAGAGTGAAATGAAGTGAAGAGTGAAGTGAAGTGACGAGTGAAGTGAAGTGAAGAGTGACGTGAAGAGTGAAGTGAAGTGAAGGGTGAAGTGAAGTGAAGAGTGAAGTGAAGTGAAGAGTGAAGTGAAGTGAAGAGTGAAGTGAAGTGAACGAGTGAAGTGAAGTGAAGAGCGAAGTGAAGTGAAGAGTGAAGTGAAGAGTGAAGTGAAGTGAAGGGTGAAGTGAAGTGAAGAGTGAAGTGAAGTGAAGAGTGAAGTGAAGTGAAAAGGGAAGTGACGTGAAGAGTGAAGTAAAGTGAAGAGTGAAGTGGAGTGAAGAGTGAAGTGAAGTGAAGAGTGGAGTGAAGTGAAGAGTGATGTGTAGTGAAGAGTGAAGGGAAGTGAAGAGTGAAGTGAAGTGAAGAGTGAAGTGAAGTGAAGAGTGAAGTGAAGTGAAGAGTGAAGTGAAGTGAAGAGTGAAGTGAGGTGAAGAGTGAAGTGAAGTGAAGAGTGAAGTGAAGTGAAGAGTGAAGTGAAGTGAAGCGTGAAGTGAAGTGAAGAGTGAAGTGAAGTGAAGTGAAGTGAAGTGAAGGTGAAGGACGTGAAGTGAAGTGAAGAGTGAAGTGAAGGAGAGTGAAGTGTAGTGAAGAGTAAGGTGAAGTGCAGAGTGAAGTGAATTGGTAAGTGAAGTGAAGAGTGGTGTGAAGGGAAGAGTGAAGTGAAGTGAACGAGTGAAGTGAAGAGTGGAGAGTGAAGTGAAGAGTGAACGTGAAGAAGTGAAGTGAAGAGTGAAGTGAAGAGTGAAGTGAAGTGAAGATTGACAGTGAAGTGAAGAGTGGAGTGAAGTGAAGAGTGATGTGTAGTGAAGAGTGAAGTGAAGTGAAGAGTGAAGTGAAGTGAAGAGTGAAGTGAAGTGAAGAGTGAAGTGAAGTGAAGAGTGAAGTGAAGTGAAGAGTGAAGTGAAGTGAAGAGGGAAGTGAAGTGAAGAGTGAAGTGAAGTGAAGAGTGAAGTGAACGTGAAGAGTGAAGTGCAGGGAAGATTGAAGTGGTGTGAAGAGTGAAGTGAAGTGGAGAGTGAAATGAAGTGAAGAATGAAGTGAAGTGGAGACGTGAAGTGAAGTGAAGATTGAAGTGAAGTGAAGAGTGAAGTGAAGTGACAGAGTGAGTGAAGAGTGAAGTGAAGTGAGGGTGAAGTGAAGTGAAGAGTGAAGTGAAGTGAAGAGTGAAGTGAAGTGAAGAGTGAAGTGAAGAGTGAAGTGAAGTGAAGGGTGAAGTGGAGTGAAGAGTGAAGTGAAGTGAAGAGTGAATGAAGTGAAGAGTGAAGTGAAGTGAAGGTGAAGTGAAGTGAAGGTGAAGTGAAGAGGAAGAGAAGAGTGAAGTGAAGTGAAGGGTGAAGTGAAGTGAAGAGTGAAGTGAAGTGAAGAGTGAAGTGAAGTGAAGAGTGAAGTGAAGTGAAGAGTGAAGTGAAGTGAAGAGTGAAGTGAAGTGAAGAGTGAGAAGTGAAGAGTGAAGTGAAGTGAAGAGTGAAGTGAAGTGAAGAGTGAAGTGAAGTGAAGAGTGAAGTGAAGTGAAAGGGAGTGAAGAGAAGCGTGAAGTAAAGTGAAGAGTGAAGTGGAGTGAAGAGTGAAGTGAAGTGAAGAGTGGAGTGAAGTGAAGAGTGATGTGTAGTGAAGAGTGAAGTGAAGTGAAGAGTGACGTGAAGTGAAGAGTGAAGTGAAGTGAAGAGTGAAGTGAAGTGAAGAGTGAAGTGAAGTGAAGAGTGAAGTGAAGTGAAGAGTGAAGTGAAGTGAAGAGTGAAGTGAAGTGAAGAGTGAAGTGAAGTGAAGAGTGAAGTGAAGGGAAGATTGAAGTGGTGTGAAGAGTGAAGTGAAGTGGAGAGTGAATGAAGTGACGAATGAAGTGAAGTGAAGAGTGAAGTGAAGTGAAGAGTGAAGTGAAGTGAAGAGTGAAGTGAAGCGTGAAGTGAAGTGAAGGTGAAGTGAAGTGAAGAGTGAAGTGAAGTGAAGAGTGAAGTGAGTGAAGAGTGACAGTGAAGTGAAGAGTGAAGTGAAGTGAAGAGTGAAGTGCAGAGTGAAGTGAAGAGTGAAGTGAAGTGAAGGGTGAAGTGACGTGAAGAGTGAAGTGAAGTGCAGAGTGAAGTGAAGTGAAAAGGAGTGAAGTGAAGAGTGAAGTAAAGTGAAGAGTGAAGTGGAGTGAAGAGTGAAGTGAAGTGAAGAGTGGAGTGAAGTGAAGAGTGATGTGTAGTGAAGAATGAAGTGACGTGAAGAGTGAAGTGAAGTGAAGAGTGAAGTGAAGTGAAGAGTGAAGTGAAGTGAAGAGTGAAGTGAAGTGAAGAGTGAAGTGAAGTGATGAGGGAAGTGAAGTGAAGAGTGAAGTGAAGTGAAGAGTGCAGTGAAGTGAAGAGTGACGTGAAGGGAAGATTGAAGTGGTGTGAAGAGTGGTGTGAAGTGGAGAGTGAAATGAAGTGAAGAATGAAGTGAAGTGAAGAGTGAAGTGAAGGGAAGAGTGAAAGTGAAGTGAAGAGTGAAGTGAAGTGAAGAGTGAAGTGAAGAGTGAAGTGAAGTGAAGGGTGAAGTGCAGGGTGAAGTGAAGTGAAGAGTGAAGTGAAGTGAAGAGTGAAGTGAAGTGAAAAGGGAAGTGAAGTGAAGAGTGAAGTAAAGTGAAGAGTGAAGTGGAGTGAAGAGTGAAGTGAAGTGACGAGTGAACATGAAGTGAAGAGTGAAGTGAAGTGAAGAGTGAAAGGAAGTGAAGAATGAAGTGAAGTGAAGAGTGAAGTGAAGTGAAGAGTGAAGTGAGTAAGAGGGAAGTGAAGTGAAGAGGGAAGTGAAGTGAAGAGTGAAGTGAAGTGAAGAGTGAAGTGAAGTGAAGAGTGAGTGAGGTGAAGAGTGAAGTGAAGTGGAGAGTGAAGTGAAGTGAAGAGTGAAGTGAAGTGAAGAGTGAACGTGAAGTGAAGAGTGAAGTGTGGTGAAGAGTGAAGTGAAGTGAAGGAGTGAAGTGACGTGAAGAGTGAAGTGAAGTGAAGGGTGAAGTGAAGTGAAGAGTGCAAGTGAAGTGAAGAGTGAAGTGAAGTGAAAAGGGAAGTGAAGTGAAGAGTGAAGTAAAGTGAAGAGTGAACGTGGAGTGAAGAGTGAAGTGAAGTGAAGAGTGAAATGAAGTGAAGAGTGACAGTGAAGTGAAGAGTGAAAGTGAAGAAGTGAAGTGAAGTGAAGAGTGAAGTGAAGAGTGAAGTGAAGTGAAGGGTGAAGTGAAGTGAAGAGTGAAGTGAAGTGAAGAGTGAAGTGAAGTGAAGAGTAAGTGAAGTGAAGAGTGAAGTGAAGTGAAGAGTGAAGTGAAGAGTGAAGTGAAGTGAAGGGTGACGTGAAGTGAAGAGTGAAGTGAAGTGAAGAGTAGAAGTGAAGTGAAAAGGGAAGTGAAGTGAAGAGTGAAGTAAAGTGAAGAGTGAAGTGGAGTGAAGAGTGAAGTGAAGTGAAGAGTGGAGTGAAGTGAAGAGTGATGTGTAGTGAAGAGTGAAGTGAAGTGAAGAGTGAAGTGAAGTGAAGAGTGAAGTGAAGTGAAGAGTGAAGTGAAGTGAAGAGTGAAGTGAAGTGAAGAGTGCAGTGAAGAGTGAAGTGAAGTGAAGAGTGAAGTGAAGTGAAGAGGGAAGTGAAGTGAAGAGTGAATTGAAGTGAAGAGTGAAGTGAAGTGAAGAGTGAAGTGAAGGGAAGATTGAAGTGGTGTGAAGAGTGAAGTGAAGTGGAGAGTGAAATGAAGTGAAGAATGAAGTGAAGTGAAGAGTGAAGTGAAGTGAAGAGTGAAGTGAAGTGAAGAGTGAGGTGAAGTGCAGAGTGAAGTGAAGAGTGAAGTGAAGTGAAGGGTGAAGTGAAGTGAAGAGTGAAGTGAAGTGAAGAGTGAAGTGAAGTGAAGAGTGAAGTGAAGTGAAGAGTGAAGTGAAGTCGCAGAGTGAAGTGAAGAGTGAAGTGAAGTGAAGGGTGAAGTGAAGTGAAGAGTGAAGTGAAGTGAAGAGTGAAGTGAAGTGCAAAGGGAAGTGAAGTGAAGAGTGAAGTAAAGTGAAGAGTGAAGTGGAAGTGAAGAGTGAAGTGAAGTGAAGAGTGGAGTGAAGTGAAGAGTGATGTGTAGTGAAGAGTGAAGTGAAGTGAAGAGTGAAGTGAAGTGAAGAGTGAAGTGAAGTGAAGAGTGAAGTGAAGTGAAAGAGTGAAGTGAAGTGAAGAGTGAAGTGAAGTGAAGAGGGAAGTGAAGTGAAGAGTGAAGTGAAGCTGAAGAGTGAAGTGAAGTGAAGAGTGAAGTGAAGGGAAGATTGAAGTGGTGTGAAGAGTGAAGTGAAGTGGAGAGTGAAATGAAGTGAAGAATGAAGTGAAGTGAAGAGTGAAGTGAAGTGAAGAGTGAAGTGAAGTGAAGAGTGAAGTGAAGTGAAGAGTGAAGTGAAGTGAAGAGTGAAGTGAAGAGTGAACGTGAAGTGAAGGGTGAAGTGAAGTGAAGAGTGAAGTGAAGTGAAGAGTGAAGTGAAGTGAAAAGGGAAGTGAAGTGAAGAGTGAAGTAAGTGAAGAGTGAAGTGGAGTGAAGAGTGAAGTGAAGTGAAGAGTGAAATGAAGTGAAGAGTGAAGTGAAGTGACGAGTGAAAGGAAGTGAAGAATGACGTGAAGTGAAGAGTGAAGTGAAGTGAAGAGTGAAGTGAAGTAAAGAGGGAAGTGAAGTGAAGAGGGAAGTGAAGTGAAGAGTGAAGTGAAGTGAAGAGTGAAGTGAAGTGAAGAGTGAAGTGAGGTGAAGAGTGAAGTGAAGTGGAGAGTGAAGTGAAGTGAAGAGTAAGTGAAGTGAAGAGTGCAAGTGAAGTGAAGAGTGAAGTGAGGTGAAGAGTGAAGTGAAGTGAAGGGTGAAGTGCAAGTGAAGAGTGAAGTGAAGTGAAGAGTGAAGTGAAGTGAAGAGTGAAGTGAAGTGAAGTGAAGTGAAGTGAAGAAGGTGAAGTGAAGTGAAGTGAAGAGAAGTGAAGAGAAGGGTGAAGTGAGTGAAGAGTGAAGTGACGTGAAGAGTGAAGTGAAGAGTGAAGTGAAGATTGAAGTGAAGAGTGAAGTGAAGTGAAGATTGAGGTGAAGTGAAGAGTGAGTGAAGTGCAGAGTGAAGTGAGAAAGAGTGAGTGAAGTGAAGAGTGAAGTGAAGAGAAGAGTGAAGTGAAGTGAAGAGTGAAGTGAGTGAAGAGTGAGAGAAGTGAAGAGTGAAGTGAAGTGAAGAGTGAAGTGAAGGAAGAGAGAAGTGAAGTGAAGAGTGAAGTGAAGTAGAGTGAAGTGAAGTGAAGAGTGAAGTGAAGTGAAGAGTGAAGTGAAGTGAAGAGAGAAGTGAAGTGAAGAGTGAAGTGAAGTTAAGAAAGACAGTGAAGTGAAGAGTGAAGTGACGTGAAGAGTGAAGTGAAGTGAAGAGTGAAGTGAAGTGAAGAAGTGAAGTGAAAGAGCTGAAGAGAAGTGAAGGTGAAGTGAGTGAGAGTGAAGTGAAGAGTGAAGTGAAGTGAGAGTGAAGTGAAGTGAAGAGTGAAGTGAAGTGAAGAGTGAAGTGAGTGACGAGTAAAGTGAAGTGAGAGTGAGTGAAGTGAAGAGTGAAGTGAAGTGAAGAAGTGAAGTGAAGTGAAGAGTGAAGTGAAGTGAAGAGTGAAGTGAAGTGAAGAGTGAAGTGAAGTGAAGAGTGAAGTGAAGTGAAGAGTGAAGGTGAGTGAAGAGTGAAGTGAAGTGAAGGGTGAAGTGAAGTGAAGAGTGAAGTGAAGTGAAGAGTGAAGTGAAGTGAAGAGTGATTGAAATGAAGAGTGAAGTGAAGTGAAGAGTGAAGTGAAGTGAAGAGTGAAGTGAAGTGAAGTGAAGTGAAGTGAAGTGAAGCAGTGAAGTGAAGTGAAGAGTGAAGTGAAGTGAAGTGAACGAGTGAAGTGAAGAGAAGAGGGAAATGAAGTGAAGAAGTGAAGTGAAGTGACGAGTGAAGTGGAAGTGAAGAGAGAAGTGAAGTGAAGAGGGAAGTGAAGTGAGAGTGAGTGAAGTGAAGAGTGAAGTGAAGTGAAGAGTGAAGGAAGTGAAGTGGAAGAGAGTGAAGTGAAGAGTGAAGTGCAGTGAAGAGAGTGAAGTGGAGTGAAGTGAAGAGCTGAAGTGAAGTGAGAGTGAAGAATGAAGTGAAGTGAAGAGTGAAGTGAGGTGAAGAGTGAAGTGAAGTGAAGGTGACAGTGAAGTGAAGAGTGAAGGAAGTGAAGAGTGAAGTGAAGTGAAGAGTGAATTGAAATGAAGAGTGAAGTGAAGTGAAGAGTGCAAGTGAAGTGAAGAGTGAAGTGAAGTGAAGTGAAGAGTGAAGTGAAGTGAAGAGTGAAGTGAAGTGAAGAGTGCATGTGAAGTGAAGTTAAGAGTGAAGTGCAGAGAAGGGTGAAGTGAAGTGAAGTGAAGAGTGAAGTGAAGTGAAGAGTGAGTGAAGTGAAGTGAAGAGTGAAGTGAAGAGAAGGTGAAGTGAAGTGAAGAGTGAAGTGAAGTGAAGAGTGAAGTGAAGTGAAGAGTGAAGTGAAGTGAAGAGGGAAGTGAAGTGAAGAGGGAAGTGAAGTGAAGAGTGAAGTGAAGTGAAGAGAGAAGTGAAGTGAAGGTGAAGTGCAGGTGAAGAGTGAAGGGAAGTGGAGAGTGAAGTGAAGTGAAGAGTGAAGTGAAGTGAAGAGTGAAGTGAAGTCGAAGAGTGAAGTGAGGTGAAGAGTGAAGTGACGTGAAGGGGAAGTGAAGTGAAGAGTGAAGTGAAGTGAAGAGTGAAGTGAAGTGAAGAGTGAAGTGAGTGAAGAGTGAAGTGAAGTGAAGAGGAAGTGAAGTGAAGAGTGAAGTGAAGTGAAGAGTGAAGTGAAGAGTGAAGTGAAGTGAAGAGTGACGTGAAGTGAAGCGTGAAGGTGAAGTGAAGAGTGAAGTGAAAGTGAAGATGAGTGAAGAGATGTGAATTGAAGAGTGAGGTGTAGAGTGAAGTGAAGTGAAGAGGAGTGAAGTGAAGAGTGAAGTGAAGTGAAGAGTGAAGTGAAGTGAAGATTGAAGTGAAGAGTGAAGAGTGAAGTGAAGTGAAGAGTGAAGTGAAGTGAAGAAGAGTGAAGTGAAGAGTGAAGTGAGTGAAGAGTGAAGTGGTGAAGAGTGAAGTGAAGTGCAGGGTGAAGTGAAGTGAAGAGTGAAGTGAAGTGAAGAGTGAAGTGAAGTGAAGAGTGAAGTGAAGTGAAGAGTGAAGTGAAGTGAAGAGTGAAGGAAGTGAAGTGAAGTGAAAGTGAAAGTGAAGTGAAGTGAAGAGTGAAGTGAAGTGAAGAGTGAAGTGAGAAGTGAAGTGAAGAGTGAAGTGAAGAGTGAAGAGTGAAGAGTGACGAGTGAAGAGTGAAGTGCAGTGAAGAGTGAAGTGTGAAGAGTGACAGAGTGAAGAGTGAAGTGACGTGAAGAGTGAAGTGAAGTGAAGAGAGAAGTGGAGTGGGGAAGTGAAGTGAAGAAGTGAAGTGAAGTGAAGAGTGAAGTGAAGTGAAGAGTGAAGTGGGTGAAGAGTGAAGTGAAGTGAAGCGTGAAGTGAAGTGAAAGAGTGAAGTGAAGTGAAGAGTGACGTGAGTGAAGAGTGACGTGAAGTAAGAGTGAATTGAAGTGAAGAGTGAAGTGAAGTTGAAGAGTGAAGAGTGAGTGAGTGAAGTGATGTGAAGAGTGAAGTGAAGTGAAGAGTGAGGTTGAAGTGAAGAGTGAAGTGAAGAGTGAGGTGAAGATGAAGTGAAGAGTGAGTGAAGTGAAGAGTGAGGAGTGAAGAGTGAAGTGACGTGAAGAGTGCAGTGAAGTGAAAGAGTGAAGTGAGGTGAAGAGTGAAGTGAAGTGAAGAGTGAAGTGAAGTGAAGTGAAGTGAAGTGAAGTGACGTGAAGTGACGTGACAGTGAAGTGAAGTGAAGAGTGAAGTGACGTGAGAGTGACGTGAAGTGAAGAGTGAAGTGAAGTGACGAGAAGTGAAGTGAAGTTGCACGAGTGAAGAGTGAAGTGACAGTGAAGAGACGTGAAGTGAGAGACGCCTTGACCGTTACAGACGTTACAGGTGCAGTGAAGATGCTAGACCTATCCTATCCTATCCTCTATCCTATCCTATCCTCTATCCTATCCTATCCTCTATCCTATCCTCTATCCTATCCTATCCTGTATCCTATCCTATCCTCTATCCTATCCTATCCTCTATCCTATCCTATCCTCTATCCTATCCTATCCTCTATCCTATCGTATCCTCTATCCTATCCTATCCTCTATCCTATCCTATCCTCTATCCTATCCTATCCTCTATCCTATAATCTATCCTCCTATCCTCTATCCTATCCTATCCCTCTATCCTATCCTATCCTCTATCCTATCCTATCCTCTATCCTATCCTATCCTCTATCCTATTCTATCCTCTATCCTAACCTATCCTGTATCCCATCCTATCCTGTATCCTATCCTATCCTCTATCCTATCCTCTCCTCTATCCTATCCTCTATCCTATCCTATCCTGTATCCTATCCTATCCTCTATCCTATCCTATCCTCTATCCTATCCTATCCTCTATCCTATCCTCTATCCTATCCTATCCTCTATCCTATCCTATCCTCCTATCCTATCCTATCCTCTATCCTATCCCTATCCTCTATCCTATCCTATCCTCTATCCTATCCTATCCTCTATCCCTATCCTATCCTCTATCCTATCCTATCCTCTATCCTATCCTATCCTCTATCCTATCCTCTATCCTATCCTATCCTGTATCCTATCCTATCCTCTATCCTATCCTATCCTCTATCCTATCGTATCCTCTATCCTATCCTATCCTCTATCCTCTATCCTATCCTCTATCCTATCCTATCCTCTATCCTATAATCTATCTATCCTATCCTCCTATCCTATCCTATCCTCTATCCTATCCTATCCTCTATCCTATCCTATCCTCTATCCTAGCCTATCCTCTATCCTATCCTATCCTATCTATCCTATCCTCTATCCTATCCTATCCTCTATCCTATACTATCCTCTACCTTATCCACTCCGCTTATCCCTATCCAATTACCTATCCTATCCTCTATTATATCCCTTTTCCTCTATCCATATCCTAATCCTCTATCCGATCCTCTATCCCTTATCCTATCCTACTCTCTATCCTCTATCCTATC
>NW_027489343.1:45000-52482 GCF_050948215.1 Halictus rubicundus | reverse complement strand
CGCTAAGAGGAAACTTTTTCCGTATCGGTCCTAGACGATTTTCGACGTGATATCACTGTAATATAGACGGTTTCTAACAATATATATCATAACACCAAACTCGCTACAATTATTATTTATCGAGTTATTAGCAAATAATGGACGGATGTGCTACTCCGTCGGACGTTCGACGAAAATTTTTCTAAGTCCCACCGCTAAGAGGAAACTTTTTCCGTATCGGTCCTAGACGATTTTCGACGTGATATCACTGTAATATAGACGGTTTCTAACAATATATATCATAACACCAAACTCGCTACAATTATTATTTATCGAGTTATTAGCAAATAATGGACGGATGTGCTACTCCGTCGGACGTTCGACGAAAATTTTTCTAAGTCCCACCGCCAAGAGGAAACTTTTTCCGTATCGGTCCTAGACGATTTTCGACGTGATATCACTGTAATATAGACGGTTTCTAACAATATATATCATAACACCAAACTCGCTACAATTATTATTTATCGAGTTATTAGCAAATAATGGACGGATGTGCTACTCCGTCGGACGTTCGACGAAAATTTTTCTAAGTCCCACCGCTAAGAGGAAACTTTTTCCGTATCGGTCCTAGACGATTTTCGACGTGATATCACTGTAATATAGACGGTTTCTAACAATATGTATCATAACACCAAACTCGCTACAATTATTATTTATCGAGTTATTAGCAAATAATGGACGGATGTGCTACTCCGTCGACAAAACTCTGGAAATTTTTCTAAGTCCCACCGCTAAGAGGAAACTTTTTCCGTATCGGTCCTAGACGATTTTCGACGTGATATCACTGTAATATAGACGGTTTCTAACAATATATATCATAACACCAAACTCGCTACAATTATTATTTATCGAGTTATTAGCAAATAATGGACGGATGTGCTACTCCGTCGACAAAACTCTGGAAATTTTTCTAAGTCCCACCGCCAAGAGGAAACTTTTTCCCTATCGGTCCTAGACGATTTTCGACGTGATATCACTGTAATATAGACGGTTTCTAACAATATATATCATAACACCAAACTCGCTACAATTATTATTTATCGAGTTATTAGCAAATAATGGACGGATGTGCTACTCCGTCGGACGTTCGACGAAAATTTTTCTAAGTCCCACCGCCAAGAGGAAACTTTTTCCCTATCGGTCCTAGACGATTTTCGACGTGATATCACTGTAATATAGACGGTTTCTAACAATATATATCATAACACCAAACTCGCTACAATTATTATTTATCGAGTTATTAGCAAATAATGGACGGATGTGCTACTCCGTCGGACGTTCGACGAAAATTTTTCTAAGTCCCACCGCCAAGAGGAAACTTTTTCCGTATCGGTCCTAGACGATTTTCGACGTGATATCACTGTAATATAGACGGTTTCTAACAATATATATCATAACACCAAACTCGCTACAATTATTATTTATCGAGTTATTAGCAAATAATGGACGGATGTGCTACTCCGTCGGACGTTCGACGAAAATTTTTCTAAGTCCCACCGCTAAGAGGAAACTTTTTCCGTATCGGTCCTAGACGATTTTCGACGTGATATCACTGTAATATAGACGGTTTCTAACAATATGTATCATAACACCAAACTCGCTACAATTATTATTTATCGAGTTATTAGCAAATAATGGACGGATGTGCTACTCCGTCGACAAAACTCTGGAAATTTTTCTAAGTCCCACCGCCAAGAGGAAACTTTTTCCCTATCGGTCCTAGACGATTTTCGACGTGATATCACTGTAATATAGACGGTTTCTAACAATATATATCATAACACCAAACTCGCTACAATTATTATTTATCGAGTTATTAGCAAATAATGGACGGATGTGCTACTCCGTCGACAAAACTCTGGAAATTTTTCTAAGTCCCACCGCTAAGAGGAAACTTTTTCCGTATCGGTCCTAGACGATTTTCGACGTGATATCACTGTAATATAGACGGTTTCTAACAATATATATCATAACACCAAACTCGCTACAATTATTATTTATCGAGTTATTAGCAAATAATGGACGGATGTGCTACTCCGTCGGACGTTCGACGAAAATTTTTCTAAGTCCCACCGCCAAGAGGAAACTTTTTCCCTATCGGTCCTAGACGATTTTCGACGTGATATCACTGTAATATAGACGGTTTCTAACAATATATATCATAACACCAAACTCGCTACAATTATTATTCATCGAGTTATTAGCAAATAATGGACGGATGTGCTACTCCGTCGACAAAACTCTGGAAATTTTTCTAAGTCCCACCGCTAAGAGGAAACTTTTTCCGTATCGGTCCTAGACGATTTTCGACGTGATATCACTGTAATATAGACGGTTTCTAACAATATATATCATAACACCAAACTCGCTACAATTATTATTTATCGAGTTATTAGCAAATAATGGACGGATGTGCTACTCCGTCGGACGTTCGACGAAAATTTTTCTAAGTCCCACCGCCAAGAGGAAACTTTTTCCCTATCGGTCCTAGACGATTTTCGACGTGATATCACTGTAATATAGACGGTTTCTAACAATATATATCATAACACCAAACTCGCTACAATTATTATTCTTCGAGTTATTAGCAAATAATGGACGGATGTGCTACTCCGTCGGACGTTCGACGAAAATTTTTCTAAGTCCCACCGCCAAGAGGAAACTTTTTCCCTATCGGTCCTAGACGATTTTCGACGTGATATCACTGTAATATAGACGGTTTCTAACAATATATATCATAACACCAAACTCGCTACAATTATTATTCATCGAGTTATTAGCAAATAATGGACGGATGTGCTACTCCGTCGACAAAACTCTGGAAATTTTTCTAAGTCCCACCGCTAAGAGGAAACTTTTTCCGTATCGGTCCTAGACGATTTTCGACGTGATATCACTGTAATATAGACGGTTTCTAACAATATATATCATAACACCAAACTCGCTACAATTATTATTTATCGAGTTATTAGCAAATAATGGACGGATGTGCTACTCCGTCGGACGTTCGACGAAAATTTTTCTAAGTCCCACCGCCAAGAGGAAACTTTTTCCCTATCGGTCCTAGACGATTTTCGACGTGATATCACTGTAATATAGACGGTTTCTAACAATATATATCATAACACCAAACTCGCTACAATTATTATTTATCGAGTTATTAGCAAATAATGGACGGATGTGCTACTCCGTCGACAAAACTCTGGAAATTTTTCTAAGTCCCACCGCCAAGAGGAAACTTTTTCCGTATCGGTCCTAGACGATTTTCGACGTGATATCACTGTAATATAGACGGTTTCTAACAATATATATCATAACACCAAACTCGCTACAATTATTATTTATCGAGTTATTAGCAAATAATGGACGGATGTGCTACTCCGTCGGACGTTCGACGAAAATTTTTCTAAGTCCCACCGCCAAGAGGAAACTTTTTCCGTATCGGTCCTAGACGATTTTCGACGTGATATCACTGTAATATAGACGGTTTCTAACAATATATATCATAACACCAAACTCGCTACAATTATTATTTATCGAGTTATTAGCAAATAATGGACGGATGTGCTACTCCGTCGGACGTTCGACGAAAATTTTTCTAAGTCCCACCGCCAAGAGGAAACTTTTTCCGTATCGGTCCTAGACGATTTTCGACGTGATATCACTGTAATATAGACGGTTTCTAACAATATATATCATAACACCAAACTCGCTACAATTATTATTTATCGAGTTATTAGCAAATAATGGACGGATGTGCTACTCCGTCGGACGTTCGACGAAAATTTTTCTAAGTCCCACCGCCAAGAGGAAACTTTTTCCCTATCGGTCCTAGACGATTTTCGACGTGATATCACTGTAATATAGACGGTTTCTAACAATATATATCATAACACCAAACTCGCTACAATTATTATTTATCGAGTTATTAGCAAATAATGGACGGATGTGCTACTCCGTCGACAAAACTCTGGAAATTTTTCTAAGTCCCACCGCTAAGAGGAAACTTTTTCCGTATCGGTCCTAGACGATTTTCGACGTGATATCACTGTAATATAGACGGTTTCTAACAATATATATCATAACACCAAACTCGCTACAATTATTATTTATCGAGTTATTAGCAAATAATGGACGGATGTGCTACTCCGTCGGACGTTCGACGAAAATTTTTCTAAGTCCCACCGCTAAGAGGAAACTTTTTCCGTATCGGTCCTAGACGATTTTCGACGTGATATCACTGTAATATAGACGGTTTCTAACAATATATATCATAACACCAAACTCGCTACAATTATTATTTATCGAGTTATTAGCAAATAATGGACGGATGTGCTACTCCGTCGGACGTTCGACGAAAATTTTTCTAAGTCCCACCGCCAAGAGGAAACTTTTTCCCTATCGGTCCTAGACGATTTTCGACGTGATATCACTGTAATATAGACGGTTTCTAACAATATATATCATAACACCAAACTCGCTACAATTATTATTTATCGAGTTATTAGCAAATAATGGACGGATGTGCTACTCCGTCGGACGTTCGACGAAAATTTTTCTAAGTCCCACCGCCAAGAGGAAACTTTTTCCCTATCGGTCCTAGACGATTTTCGACGTGATATCACTGTAATATAGACGGTTTCTAACAATATATATCATAACACCAAACTCGCTACAATTATTATTTATCGAGTTATTAGCAAATAATGGACGGATGTGCTACTCCGTCGACAAAACTCTGGAAATTTTTCTAAGTCCCACCGCTAAGAGGAAACTTTTTCCGTATCGGTCCTAGACGATTTTCGACGTGATATCACTGTAATATAGACGGTTTCTAACAATATATATCATAACACCAAACTCGCTACAATTATTATTTATCGAGTTATTAGCAAATAATGGACGGATGTGCTACTCCGTCGGACGTTCGACGAAAATTTTTCTAAGTCCCACCGCCAAGAGGAAACTTTTTCCGTATCGGTCCTAGACGATTTTCGACGTGATATCACTGTAATATAGACGGTTTCTAACAATATATATCATAACACCAAACTCGCTACAATTATTATTTATCGAGTTATTAGCAAATAATGGACGGATGTGCTACTCCGTCGGACGTTCGACGAAAATTTTTCTAAGTCCCACCGCCAAGAGGAAACTTTTTCCCTATCGGTCCTAGACGATTTTCGACGTGATATCACTGTAATATAGACGGTTTCTAACAATATATATCATAACACCAAACTCGCTACAATTATTATTTATCGAGTTATTAGCAAATAATGGACGGATGTGCTACTCCGTCGACAAAACTCTGGAAATTTTTCTAAGTCCCACCGCCAAGAGGAAACTTTTTCCCTATCGGTCCTAGACGATTTTCGACGTGATATCACTGTAATATAGACGGTTTCTAACAATATATATCATAACACCAAACTCGCTACAATTATTATTTATCGAGTTATTAGCAAATAATGGACGGATGTGCTACTCCGTCGACAAAACTCTGGAAATTTTTCTAAGTCCCACCGCCAAGAGGAAACTTTTTCCGTATCGGTCCTAGACGATTTTCGACGTGATATCACTGTAATATAGACGGTTTCTAACAATATATATCATAACACCAAACTCGCTACAATTATTATTTATCGAGTTATTAGCAAATAATGGACGGATGTGCTACTCCGTCGGACGTTCGACGAAAATTTTTCCAAGTCCCACCGCCAAGAGGAAACTTTTTCCCTATCGGTCCTAGACGATTTTCGACGTGATATCACTGTAATATAGACGGTTTCTAACAATATGTATCATAACACCAAACTCGCTACAATTATTATTTATCGAGTTATTAGCAAATAATGGACGGATGTGCTACTTCGTCGGACGTTCGACGAAAATTTTTCTAAGTCCCACCGCCAAGAGGAAACTTTTTCCCTATCGGTCCTAGACGATTTTCGACGTGATATCACTGTAATATAGACGGTTTCTAACAATATATATCATAACACCAAACTCGCTACAATTATTATTTATCGAGTTATTAGCAAATAATGGACGGATGTGCTACTCCGTCGACAAAACTCTGGAAATTTTTCTAAGTCCCACCGCTAAGAGGAAACTTTTTCCGTATCGGTCCTAGACGATTTTCGACGTGATATCACTGTAATATAGACGGTTTCTAACAATATATATCATAACACCAAACTCGCTACAATTATTATTTATCGAGTTATTAGCAAATAATGGACGGATGTGCTACTCCGTCGGACGTTCGACGAAAATTTTTCTAAGTCCCACCGCCAAGAGGAAACTTTTTCCCTATCGGTCCTAGACGATTTTCGACGTGATATCACTGTAATATAGACGGTTTCTAACAATATATATCATAACACCAAACTCGCTACAATTATTATTTATCGAGTTATTAGCAAATAATGGACGGATGTGCTACTCCGTCGACAAAACTCTGGAAATTTTTCTAAGTCCCACCGCCAAGAGGAAACTTTTTCCCTATCGGTCCTAGACGATTTTCGACGTGATATCACTGTAATATAGACGGTTTCTAACAATATATATCATAACACCAAACTCGCTACAATTATTATTTATCGAGTTATTAGCAAATAATGGACGGATGTGCTACTCCGTCGACAAAACTCTGGAAATTTTTCTAAGTCCCACCGCCAAGAGGAAACTTTTTCCCTATCGGTCCTAGACGATTTTCGACGTGATATCACTGTAATATAGACGGTTTCTAACAATATATATCATAACACCAAACTCGCTACAATTATTATTTATCGAGTTATTAGCAAATAATGGACGGATGTGCTACTCCGTCGACAAAACTCTGGAAATTTTTCTAAGTCCCACCGCTAAGAGGAAACTTTTTCCGTATCGGTCCTAGACGATTTTCGACGTGATATCACTGTAATATAGACGGTTTCTAACAATATATATCATAACACCAAACTCGCTACAATTATTATTTATCGAGTTATTAGCAAATAATGGACGGATGTGCTACTCCGTCGACAAAACTCTGGAAATTTTTCTAAGTCCCACCGCCAAGAGGAAACTTTTTCCCTATCGGTCCTAGACGATTTTCGACGTGATATCACTGTAATATAGACGGTTTCTAACAATATATATCATAACACCAAACTCGCTACAATTATTATTTATCGAGTTATTAGCAAATAATGGACGGATGTGCTACTCCGTCGGACGTTCGACGAAAATTTTTCTAAGTCCCACCGCCAAGAGGAAACTTTTTCCCTATCGGTCCTAGACGATTTTCGACGTGATATCACTGTAATATAGACGGTTTCTAACAATATATATCATAACACCAAACTCGCTACAATTATTATTTATCGAGTTATTAGCAAATAATGGACGGATGTGCTACTCCGTTGGACGTTCGACGAAAATTTTTCTAAG
>NW_027489343.1:20000-30000 GCF_050948215.1 Halictus rubicundus | reverse complement strand
ACGGTACGAAACAGTCAAGACCGAAGTCTCGAGGCGCCCATGACTGCTTCTCGACCGAGATCGTAGAATAGCCACAGACGCGCGCTGCACCGACCGACTCGACCGAACCGTCGACTCTCTTATAGATACCGAACGGCCGGCCGGGACGCCGGCGCCGCGCGGTCAATAGCACGCGCGCTTATGGCCGCAAACCGCCGCGGCAACAGACCTCCCGGCGGGGCTGTTGGAACTTAGAGCGAAAAAAGTATAAAAATTTTTTTCACAAAATATAATAAATTTTAACATTTCTATATTATTTTACACAAAATAACCAACTTTTCATAATTCACCGAACTTTGAAAATTTTTCTAAGTCCCACAAATAAGAGGAAAATTTTTAAGTATCGGTCCTAGACGATTTTCGACGTGATATCACTGTAATATAGACGATTTCTAGCAATATATATCATAACACCAAACTCGCTACAATTATTATTTATCGAGTTATTAGCAAATAATGGACGGATGTGCTACTCCGTCGACAAAACTCTGGAAATTTTTCTAAGTCCCACCGCTAAGAGGAAACTTTTTCCGTATCGGTCCTAGACGATTTTCGACGTGATATCACTGTAATATAGACGGTTTCTAACAATATATATCATAACACCAAACTCGCTACAATTATTATTTATCGAGTTATTAGCAAATAATGGACGGATGTGCTACTCCGTCGGACGTTCGACGAAAATTTTTCTAAGTCCCACCGCCAAGAGGAAACTTTTTCCCTATCGGTCCTAGACGATTTTCGACGTGATATCACTGTAATATAGACGGTTTCTAACAATATATATCATAACACCAAACTCGCTACAATTATTATTCATCGAGTTATTAGCAAATAATGGACGGAATGTGCTACTCCGTCGACAAAACTCTGGAAATTTTTCTAAGTCCCACGCCAAGAGGAAACTTTTTCCCTATCGGTCCTAGACGATTTTCGACGTGATATCACTGAATATAGACGGTTTCTAACAATATATATCATAACACCAAACTCGCTACAATTATTATTCTTCGAGTTATTAGCAAATAATGGACGGATGTGCTACTCCGTCGGACGTTCGACGAAAATTTTTCTAAGTCCCACCGCCAAGAGGAAACTTTTTCCCTATCGGTCCTAGACGATTTTCGACGTGATATCACTGTAATATAGACGGTTCTAACAATATATATCATAACACCAAACTCGCTACAATTATTATTCATCGAGTTATTAGCAAATAATGGACGGATGTGCTACTCCGTCGACAAAACTCTGGAAATTTTTCTAAGTCCCCACCGCTAAGAGGAAACTTTTTCCGTATCGGTCCTAGACGATTTTCGACGTGATATCACTGTAATATAGACGGTTTCTAACAATATATATCATAACACCAAACTCGCTACAATTATTATTTATCGAGTTATTAGCAAATAATGGACGGATGTGCTACTCCGTCGGACGTTCGACGAAAATTTTCTAAGTCCCACCGCCAAGAGGAAACTTTTTCCCTATCGGTCCTAGACGATTTTCGACGTGATATCACTGTAATATAGACGGTTTCTAACAATATATATCATAACACCAAACTCGCTACAATTATTATTTATCGAGTTATTAGCAAATAATGGACGGATGTGCTACTCCGTCGACAAAACTCTGGAAATTTTTCTAAGTCCCACCGCCAAGAGGAAACTTTTTCCGTATCGGTCCTAGACGATTTTCGACGTGATATCACTGTAATATAGACGGTTTCTAACAATATATATCATAACACCAAACTCGCTACAATTATTATTTATCGAGTTATTAGCAAATAATGGACGGATGGTTGCTACTCCGTCGGACGTTCGACGAAAATTTTTCTAAGTCCCCACCGCCAAGAGGAAACTTTTTCCGTATCGGTCCTAGACGATTTTCGACGTGATATCACTGTAATATAGACGGTTTCTAACAATATATATCATACACCAAACTCGCTACAATTATTATTTATCGAGTTATTAGCAAATAATGGACGGATGTGCTACTCCGTCGGACGTTCGACGAAAATTTTTCTAAGTCCCACCGCCAAGAGGAAACTTTTTCCCTATCGGTCCTAGACGATTTTCGACGTGATATCACTGTAATATAGACGGTTTCTAACAATATATATCATAACACCAAACTCGCTACAATTATTATTTATCGAGTTATTAGCAAATAATGGACGGATGTGCTACTCCGTCGACAAACCTCTGGAAATTTTTCTAAGT
Organism: Halictus rubicundus; assembly: GCF_050948215.1. NCBI lineage: Eukaryota > Metazoa > Arthropoda > Insecta > Hymenoptera > Halictidae > Halictus > Halictus rubicundus. The sequence continues at coordinate 27,727 of NW_027489343.1, read as the reverse complement.
CCCACCGCTAAGAGGAAACTTTTTCCGTATCGGTCCTAGACGATTTTCGACGTGATATCACTGTAATATAGACGGTTTCTAACAATATATATCAATAACACCAAACTCGCTACAATTATTATTTATCGAGTTATTAGCAAATAATGGACGGATGTGCTACTCCGTCGGACGTTCGACGAAATTTTTCTAAGTCCCACCGCTAAGAGGAAACTTTTTCCGTATCGGTCCTAGACGATTTTCGACGTGATATCACTGTTAATATAGACGGTTTCTAACAATATATATCATAACACCAAACTCGCTACAATTATTATTTATCGAGTTATTAGCAAATAATGGACGGATGTGCTACTCCGTCGGACGTTCGACGAAAATTTTTCTAAGTCCCACCGCCAAGAGGAAACTTTTTCCCTATCGGTCCTAGACGATTTTCGACGTGATATCACTGTATATAGACGGTTTCTAACAATATATATCATAACACCAAACTCGCTACAATTATTATTTATCGAGTTATTAGCAAATAATGGACGGATGTGCTACTCCGTCGACAAAACTCTGGAAATTTTTCTAAGTCCCACCGCCAAGAGGAAACTTTTTCCGTATCGGTCCTAGACGATTTTCGACGTGATATCACTGTAATATAGACGGTTTCTAACAATATATATCATAACACCAAACTCGCTACAATTATTATTTATCGAGTTATTAGCAAATAATGGACGGATGTGCTACTCCGTCGGACGTTCGACGAAAATTTTTCTAAGTCCCACCGCTAAGAGGAAACTTTTTCCGTATCGGTCCTAGACGATTTTCGACGTGATATCACTGTAATATAGACGGTTTCTAACAATATGTATCATAACACCAAACTCGCTACAATTATTATTTATCGAGTTATTAGCAAATAATGGACGGATGTGCTACTCCGTCGACAAAACTCTGGAAATTTTTCTAAGTCCCACCGCTAAGAGGAAACTTTTTCCGTATCGGTCCTAGACGATTTTCGACGTGATATCACTGTAATATAGACGGTTTCTAACAATATATATCATAACACCAAACTCGCTACAATTATTATTTATCGAGTTATTAGCAAATAATGGACGGATGTGCTACTCCGTCGGACGTTCGACGAAAATTTTTCTAAGTCCCACCGCCAAGAGGAAACTTTTTCCCTATCGGTCCTAGACGATTTTCGACGTGATATCACTGTAATATAGACGGTTTCTAACAATATATATCATAACACCAAACTCGCTACAATTATTATTTATCGAGTTATTAGCAAATAATGGACGGATGTGCTACTCCGTCGACAAAACTCTGGAAATTTTTCTAAGTCCCACCGCCAAGAGGAAACTTTTTCCCTATCGGTCCTAGACGATTTTCGACGTGATATCACTGTAATATAGACGGTTTCTAACAATATATATCATAACACCAAACTCGCTACAATTATTATTTATCGAGTTATTAGCAAATAATGGACGGATGTGCTACTCCGTCGACAAAACTCTGGAAATTTTTCTAAGTCCCACCGCTAAGAGGAAACTTTTTCCGTATCGGTCCTAGACGATTTTCGACGTGATATCACTGTAATATAGACGGTTTCTAACAATATATATCATAACACCAAACTCGCTACAATTATTATTTATCGAGTTATTAGCAAATAATGGACGGATGTGCTACTCCGTCGGACGTTCGACGAAAATTTTTCTAAGTCCCACCGCCAAGAGGAAACTTTTTCCCTATCGGTCCTAGACGATTTTCGACGTGATATCACTGTAATATAGACGGTTTCTAACAATATATATCATAACACCAAACTCGCTACAATTATTATTCATCGAGTTATTAGCAAATAATGGACGGATGTGCTACTCCGTCGACAAAACTCTGGAAATTTTTCTAAGTCCCACCGCTAAGAGGAAACTTTTTCCGTATCGGTCCTAGACGATTTTCGACGTGATATCACTGTAATATAGACGGTTTCTAACAATATATATCATAACACCAAACTCGCTACAATTATTATTTATCGAGTTATTAGCAAATAATGGACGGATGTGCTACTCCGTCGGACGTTCGACGAAAATTTTTCTAAGTCCCACCGCCAAGAGGAAACTTTTTCCCTATCGGTCCTAGACGATTTTCGACGTGATATCACTGTAATATAGACGGTTTCTAACAATATATATCATAACACCAAACTCGCTACAATTATTATTCTTCGAGTTATTAGCAAATAATGGACGGATGTGCTACTCCGTCGGACGTTCGACGAAAATTTTTCTAAGTCCCACCGCCAAGAGGAAACTTTTTCCCTATCGGTCCTAGACGATTTTCGACGTGATATCACTGTAATATAGACGGTTTCTAACAATATATATCATAACACCAAACTCGCTACAATTATTATTCATCGAGTTATTAGCAAATAATGGACGGATGTGCTACTCCGTCGACAAAACTCTGGAAATTTTTCTAAGTCCCACCGCTAAGAGGAAACTTTTTCCGTATCGGTCCTAGACGATTTTCGACGTGATATCACTGTAATATAGACGGTTTCTAACAATATATATCATAACACCAAACTCGCTACAATTATTATTTATCGAGTTATTAGCAAATAATGGACGGATGTGCTACTCCGTCGGACGTTCGACGAAAATTTTTCTAAGTCCCACCGCCAAGAGGAAACTTTTTCCCTATCGGTCCTAGACGATTTTCGACGTGATATCACTGTAATATAGACGGTTTCTAACAATATATATCATAACACCAAACTCGCTACAATTATTATTTATCGAGTTATTAGCAAATAATGGACGGATGTGCTACTCCGTCGACAAAACTCTGGAAATTTTTCTAAGTCCCACCGCCAAGAGGAAACTTTTTCCCTATCGGTCCTAGACGATTTTCGACGTGATATCACTGTAATATAGACGGTTTCTAACAATATATATCATAACACCAAACTCGCTACAATTATTATTTATCGAGTTATTAGCAAATAATGGACGGATGTGCTACTCCGTCGACAAAACTCTGGAAATTTTTCTAAGTCCCACCGCTAAGAGGAAACTTTTTCCGTATCGGTCCTAGACGATTTTCGACGTGATATCACTGTAATATAGACGGTTTCTAACAATATATATCATAACACCAAACTCGCTACAATTATTATTTATCGAGTTATTAGCAAATAATGGACGGATGTGCTACTCCGTCGGACGTTCGACGAAAATTTTTCTAAGTCCCACCGCCAAGAGGAAACTTTTTCCGTATCGGTCCTAGACGATTTTCGACGTGATATCACTGTAATATAGACGGTTTCTAACAATATATATCATAACACCAAACTCGCTACAATTATTATTTATCGAGTTATTAGCAAATAATGGACGGATGTGCTACTCCGTCGGACGTTCGACGAAAATTTTTCTAAGTCCCACCGCCAAGAGGAAACTTTTTCCCTATCGGTCCTAGACGATTTTCGACGTGATATCACTGTAATATAGACGGTTTCTAACAATATATATCATAACACCAAACTCGCTACAATTATTATTTATCGAGTTATTAGCAAATAATGGACGGATGTGCTACTCCGTCGACAAAACTCTGGAAATTTTTCTAAGTCCCACCGCCAAGAGGAAACTTTTTCCCTATCGGTCCTAGACGATTTTCGACGTGATATCACTGTAATATAGACGGTTTCTAACAATATATATCATAACACCAAACTCGCTACAATTATTATTTATCGAGTTATTAGCAAATAATGGACGGATGTGCTACTCCGTCGGACGTTCGACGAAAATTTTTCTAAGTCCCACCGCCAAGAGGAAACTTTTTCCCTATCGGTCCTAGACGATTTTCGACGTGATATCACTGTAATATAGACGGTTTCTAACAATATATATCATAACACCAAACTCGCTACAATTATTATTTATCGAGTTATTAGCAAATAATGGACGGATGTGCTACTCCGTCGGACGTTCGACGAAAATTTTTCTAAGTCCCACCGCCAAGAGGAAACTTTTTCCGTATCGGTCCTAGACGATTTTCGACGTGATATCACTGTAATATAGACGGTTTCTAACAATATATATCATAACACCAAACTCGCTACAATTATTATTTATCGAGTTATTAGCAAATAATGGACGGATGTGCTACTCCGTCGGACGTTCGACGAAAATTTTTCTAAGTCCCACCGCCAAGAGGAAACTTTTTCCCTATCGGTCCTAGACGATTTTCGACGTGATATCACTGTAATATAGACGGTTTCTAACAATATGTATCATAACACCAAACTCGCTACAATTATTATTTATCGAGTTATTAGCAAATAATGGACGGATGTGCTACTCCGTCGACAAAACTCTGGAAATTTTTCTAAGTCCCACCGCTAAGAGGAAACTTTTTCCGTATCGGTCCTAGACGATTTTCGACGTGATATCACTGTAATATAGACGGTTTCTAACAATATATATCATAACACCAAACTCGCTACAATTATTATTTATCGAGTTATTAGCAAATAATGGACGGATGTGCTACTCCGTCGGACGTTCGACGAAAATTTTTCTAAGTCCCACCGCCAAGAGGAAACTTTTTCCGTATCGGTCCTAGACGATTTTCGACGTGATATCACTGTAATATAGACGGTTTCTAACAATATATATCATAACACCAAACTCGCTACAATTATTATTTATCGAGTTATTAGCAAATAATGGACGGATGTGCTACTCCGTCGGACGTTCGACGAAAATTTTTCTAAGTCCCACCGCCAAGAGGAAACTTTTTCCCTATCGGTCCTAGACGATTTTCGACGTGATATCACTGTAATATAGACGGTTTCTAACAATATATATCATAACACCAAACTCGCTACAATTATTATTTATCGAGTTATTAGCAAATAATGGACGGATGTGCTACTCCGTCGACAAAACTCTGGAAATTTTTCTAAGTCCCACCGCCAAGAGGAAACTTTTTCCCTATCGGTCCTAGACGATTTTCGACGTGATATCACTGTAATATAGACGGTTTCTAACAATATATATCATAACACCAAACTCGCTACAATTATTATTTATCGAGTTATTAGCAAATAATGGACGGATGTGCTACTCCGTCGGACGTTCGACGAAAATTTTTCTAAGTCCCACCGCCAAGAGGAAACTTTTTCCCTATCGGTCCTAGACGATTTTCGACGTGATATCACTGTAATATAGACGGTTTCTAACAATATATATCATAACACCAAACTCGCTACAATTATTATTTATCGAGTTATTAGCAAATAATGGACGGATGTGCTACTCCGTCGGACGTTCGACGAAAATTTTTCTAAGTCCCACCGCCAAGAGGAAACTTTTTCCGTATCGGTCCTAGACGATTTTCGACGTGATATCACTGTAATATAGACGGTTTCTAACAATATATATCATAACACCAAACTCGCTACAATTATTATTTATCGAGTTATTAGCAAATAATGGACGGATGTGCTACTCCGTCGGACGTTCGACGAAAATTTTTCTAAGTCCCACCGCCAAGAGGAAACTTTTTCCCTATCGGTCCTAGACGATTTTCGACGTGATATCACTGTAATATAGACGGTTTCTAACAATATGTATCATAACACCAAACTCGCTACAATTATTATTTATCGAGTTATTAGCAAATAATGGACGGATGTGCTACTCCGTCGACAAAACTCTGGAAATTTTTCTAAGTCCCACCGCTAAGAGGAAACTTTTTCCGTATCGGTCCTAGACGATTTTCGACGTGATATCACTGTAATATAGACGGTTTCTAACAATATATATCATAACACCAAACTCGCTACAATTATTATTTATCGAGTTATTAGCAAATAATGGACGGATGTGCTACTCCGTCGGACGTTCGACGAAAATTTTTCTAAGTCCCACCGCCAAGAGGAAACTTTTTCCGTATCGGTCCTAGACGATTTTCGACGTGATATCACTGTAATATAGACGGTTTCTAACAATATATATCATAACACCAAACTCGCTACAATTATTATTTATCGAGTTATTAGCAAATAATGGACGGATGTGCTACTCCGTCGGACGTTCGACGAAAATTTTTCTAAGTCCCACCGCCAAGAGGAAACTTTTTCCCTATCGGTCCTAGACGATTTTCGACGTGATATCACTGTAATATAGACGGTTTCTAACAATATATATCATAACACCAAACTCGCTACAATTATTATTTATCGAGTTATTAGCAAATAATGGACGGATGTGCTACTCCGTCGGACGTTCGACGAAAATTTTTCTAAGTCCCACCGCCAAGAGGAAACTTTTTCCGTATCGGTCCTAGACGATTTTCGACGTGATATCACTGTAATATAGACGGTTTCTAACAATATATATCATAACACCAAACTCGCTACAATTATTATTTATCGAGTTATTAGCAAATAATGGACGGATGTGCTACTCCGTCGGACGTTCGACGAAAATTTTTCCAAGTCCCACCGCCAAGAGGAAACTTTTTCCCTATCGGTCCTAGACGATTTTCGACGTGATATCACTGTAATATAGACGGTTTCTAACAATATGTATCATAACACCAAACTCGCTACAATTATTATTTATCGAGTTATTAGCAAATAATGGACGGATGTGCTACTTCGTCGGACGTTCGACGAAAATTTTTCTAAGTCCCACCGCCAAGAGGAAACTTTTTCCCTATCGGTCCTAGACGATTTTCGACGTGATATCACTGTAATATAGACGGTTTCTAACAATATATATCATAACACCAAACTCGCTACAATTATTATTTATCGAGTTATTAGCAAATAATGGACGGATGTGCTACTCCGTCGACAAAACTCTGGAAATTTTTCTAAGTCCCACCGCTAAGAGGAAACTTTTTCCGTATCGGTCCTAGACGATTTTCGACGTGATATCACTGTAATATAGACGGTTTCTAACAATATATATCATAACACCAAACTCGCTACAATTATTATTTATCGAGTTATTAGCAAATAATGGACGGATGTGCTACTCCGTCGGACGTTCGACGAAAATTTTTCTAAGTCCCACCGCCAAGAGGAAACTTTTTCCCTATCGGTCCTAGACGATTTTCGACGTGATATCACTGTAATATAGACGGTTTCTAACAATATATATCATAACACCAAACTCGCTACAATTATTATTTATCGAGTTATTAGCAAATAATGGACGGATGTGCTACTCCGTCGACAAAACTCTGGAAATTTTTCTAAGTCCCACCGCCAAGAGGAAACTTTTTCCCTATCGGTCCTAGACGATTTTCGACGTGATATCACTGTAATATAGACGGTTTCTAACAATATATATCATAACACCAAACTCGCTACAATTATTATTTATCGAGTTATTAGCAAATAATGGACGGATGTGCTACTCCGTCGACAAAACTCTGGAAATTTTTCTAAGTCCCACCGCCAAGAGGAAACTTTTTCCCTATCGGTCCTAGACGATTTTCGACGTGATATCACTGTAATATAGACGGTTTCTAACAATATATATCATAACACCAAACTCGCTACAATTATTATTTATCGAGTTATTAGCAAATAATGGACGGATGTGCTACTCCGTCGACAAAACTCTGGAAATTTTTCTAAGTCCCACCGCTAAGAGGAAACTTTTTCCGTATCGGTCCTAGACGATTTT
>NW_027489343.1:10000-15000 GCF_050948215.1 Halictus rubicundus | reverse complement strand
ATCTTTGGTCTCCTCTTTCGGAGGGGACCAATATCCATTTTCTCTCTTAGGTCTCTGTTGCTGAGGACTTGCTCAAGGTCCTTAGCAGATTCTGTCTCTATTAGAATACCGGAGTTCCCGAGTTTCCTCAGGTTCCGGATTCGTATCTTCTGTTCTGTCGGATTGATACAATCCGACAGTACTCTCTTTGTTTCCTCGCTGCTTTTGATTTGACTACCCTTTACAGGGTAGATGGCAGCTGCTGGTTTAGACTCCTTTACGGCAGTCTTCTTGGCCACTAGTCTGGTTGACTTATTAGCTTTTATTATATCTGAATAGAGCAGCGGTTTGGAGGGTTGAACCTCTTGGCCGCGACTCTTCTCAGCCATAAGACTATCAAGCTTGGCCGATAGTTCGTTTAGCTTTTTCTCGACAGATTGCTCTTCCTGTCGTTCTTGCTTTTCATTTAGTTTTACTTTGAGATCTTTGATCTCATTTATTAGTTCCATGCGGAACCTACATCCTTCCATAGATTCTTCCTCTTGCTCCTTGATCATAGTGTCAAGGAGCTCTTCACCTTACCTTAGTTTGGATTGGTCAAGTCCAAGGGATCTAAGAAACCTTCTTAGTTTCTTTGAGGTGCTCAACACCTCAGTTAGCACTAGGCCCTCTGGTCTCGGAGGCAGCTCGACTTCGTCGTCGCTGTCGAGAATTTCATTTTCGGATTCTTTGATCCATTTTGCCTTGTGCGACTCGTCACACGAGTCGCTAGAGGTTGCCAGATCCTTGATCCTCTTTTTTCCCTTCATCTTCGCAAGAAGTGTCTTCAGGTCGATCTCGTCGGAGCTTAGTTCCGACTGAGAATCGCCTGAGTCTATAATGTCCTCCCAGGCACTAGCATCGTCCCTGTGTACCTGGGTCTTTTCCTTTTCCGCCATCTCCTTCCCTCCTCCTTTCCTTCCCTTCTTTCCTTCTTCCTTCTTTCTGTTTTTGTTTTTAGTTGTAAGTTTGTTCATGATTGTTCCCACGAGTAGGGACGAAGAACGGTCGCTCCCCGGGTGACGCCCTTTCCGGGGAGAAGGCTTTTTTACGCTCAGGTTTCGCCTGGTATCCTGAGGTTTGCGCTAATGGTCGATGGACCCACCGACCGCCCGTGTAAACACGGGACCTCTTTCGCCGCGTTCTCAGCTTAGAGGTTAAGGGTTTGTTCAAGGGGTTCGCCTCCCCGTTAGGCCGACCGGTTAAGGTAAGCCCCCCGTTTCTCCCGTTCTGCAACATACCACCGGATGTATCCGGTGGGTCGTCGCGGCAGAGGGGAGTCTTCCGGGTGAGAGCCGCGGTTATCGCGAGCGATAACACACGCATGGGCTCCCTGAGAGCCGCGGTCATCGCAAGCGATGACTCCGCAAGAACTCTCTTTGTGAGAGAGCCGCGGTTGTCGCAGAGCGACAACTCACGCAGAGCTCCCTGAGAGCAGCGGTCTTTGCGGTGCGACAACTCCGCAAGAACTCTCTTTACGAGAGCCGCGGTTGTCGCGGAGCGAAGACTCACGCATGAACTCTCTTTACCAGAGCCCCGTTAGTCACCCGGATGGTGTCCAGGTCCTACCACGTGGAGGAGGGGTTGGTGCGACGGGGTTTTACCATGATATTAGTCCCTGACGCTTATAAGACCCAGTAGATAGGGACAGAGGGAATCTCGTTAATCCATTCATGCGCGTCACTAATTAGATGACGAGGCATTTGGCTAGAACATTTGTTAATAACAACTGTGTTGTTTAACAATATTTCCAGTGTATTTGTGTTATATGCCCACTGGTAGGCTATTATTTGCAGTGTGTTGCTTAGGCGCGCATGAAAGGATTCACATACGGACTGAAATTAAATTAAATTAAAGTAAGAATATTTATACTATTATTATCGTTAACTACTTATAAGTAAATAATACACAAATACACCATAAATATATACATTTATACGTTTTCTACGCGGCTTGAAAGTACAGAGAAAAGAAAAGAAAAACAAAAAAAAGAGGAAATGAAAAGAGATAGAATCAGAAACCAAAATAGAGAATCGCAATTATTGCGATAACCTTAGCGTCCATTCATTTTATTTTGTCTCCACACGGTGCTCATGAACATTCGGTGCGTGGAGACTCCCCATTGAAGGGCGGCAGTACAGGCAATATTTTTGAGCTTATACGGTAAGCCAAATTCTGATACTATTTGATCATTGGTATCCGGCCAACATCCGCGAGCGCCAACCACAAACGGCATGAATCGTACCCTTGATACGCTATAAGTATCTATTATTTTTTTTACTAAGGCTGGTTGGTTGTATTTTTGCCTCTTTATGTTGTATGCATTGATTATCGATGTTGGTTTAGACTCATATGCTACTGTGGTTTCTATTACATATGCTGTATCATCTTTTATAGCTACTATATCTGGTACATATCTATCAGTTTGTGTAGTAAATCTTGGGGCATTCTCGTTTCTTATGTTGCATTTATCCAATGAGGTTTTAATTATTTTATTTATGTTGTCATGCCTATTTACACGGATGAGATGGGTTACCGGGCATCTTTGGAGTATATGATATACTGATTCACGCATCCCAGCACAGGACGGATTCCTGCAGTCAGTGTTGGACATGTATGGTGCTCCTTTTGTTGGCAATAAGCCAATTCTCAATTGGATCGCACCTATATAGTCCCTACCCTTCCAATGGTTGGGTGGGTCATATATCCAGGCTGACACTCCCGGTCGCATAGAACCCAATCCGGCACCAAGTGCCGAGTTGTGTAGTTGTTGAGCCCAATATTGTTGAGTTGCTTTTTTTGTCGTCAAATTTACGCATTGGAGGGTTTTTCTTAGCCGGCTCATAAGTTGTTCTACAGCGGGCATATCCAGAACCCTCTGAATTGTTTCGTCGCCTCGAGTTTTTAGGCGCTCCAGGCGTCGCAAATACACGGCAGAGACATGTAGTGTTATGGCTGGTATTCCAAGGCCGCCATTTTTCAGCGGGGCGTGGATGTAAGGAGTTGGAGTGGTTATTGGAAGGTGCAGTATATATTTTACAAATTTTATGATGCAGTTATCGATGTATTTTAATTTCTTTTTATTTATGTCCATTGTTTGTAGTCCATGATGTAGTCGTGGGATTAAATATCTCTGCAGTATATTCAATTTTTGCCAAGGTTTTAGCGGGCTTTTTTTAAGTTTTTCGAGCATTCCTTCCATCCTTGCGGGCGATGGTGTAGTAGCACCGCAGTATGTATAGTTGTGCCCCAAGTATTTTAACTGTGATGCGACACCCAAGGTTGGCACGGGTGTTTTGTCAATGCGCAGATGCGGTTTCGTGTCAATTACTAGGCGTTTTGTTCCGGGTACGGTTAGACTTTGGAGCGCCGCACATTTAGCTACGTTGACTTCAAGTCCATGTTTTTTGAAGAATCCTTCAATGACTCTTATATGACTATGCATGACTTTTAGGTTTGGTGCAAATATAACAATATCATCGGCGAACGCCATGGTTGTTATGTTAGCGGTATTTATTGCTATGCCTTCTCGTTGATCTAATTTTTCGAGCAGATCATCTATCACAAGGTTGAACAAGAAACCCGACATTGGGTCACCTTGCTTTACACCACGTCTGATAGAGATTGGTTCAGATCGTAAACCGTGGCACTCTAGAATAGTAGTTACTTCGTTATAGGTACTTTTAATATATTCTATTGTGTGTTTATCTATTCCTTTAGTGTTTAGGGCATTGATTATGGACGTGATATTAACGGAATCAAAAGCTTTGGCGAGATCTATTGACAAGACAATGAATGGTTTTGCTTTACTCCTGTTGTTCTTTATTATAGCCTGCAGAATTGTGGTGTTAGCTATTATGCCGTCCGTTTTGGTAAATCCTCGTTGGGCATGTGATAGGCGAATTTGGTTTTCTAATCGGGTGACTATTATTTTATTGAGCAAACGAAGTAACCTACTGGAAATCGTTATTGGTCGCCATTGTTTGGGGTTGGCGAGGTCTCCATTTTTGGGCAATAAAGTCGTCCTGTTCAAACGTAATATCGGTGGCAATGCTTTTATGCCCCATAAGACGTTAAGGAGGGCGTGAAGATCATTCCGCGGCATCTGCCTGAGGGACTTTCGATTAATGCCATCAACACCTGGCGCCGATTCATTTAGTTTGGCCAATTGTTCATGAACTTCTACAGTTGAGATCGGGTGGGCTAAATCTATGGTGTCAGATGGTCTGGTTTCGGTAGGCTTCCAGCCTAAATCTTTTGGGGAGAATAATTTTGTATAGAATTCGGTGAATTCCTCTATGGTAGGTGTCTCAGTTACGTTTAGTTGATTTCCTGTTAAGATATGTTCAGCTACCTGGCTAGGGTTCTTCTTGTATAGTTTCTGCATGCGTGTGTACTCACTTGATTTCTTTTTCGAGCGGTCTCCTATGCGTTTACCACACGGTTTCTTATTTTGCCGATTTTTTGCATGTTTATATTTTGTGTTGTTGTTGTTGTTGTATGTATTTTTGGCTTTGTTACTATTGTTTTCACTATTATTGTTATTGTTATTTTCACTATTATCGTTGTTTTTACTACTGTTTTGTTTTCTTGTATTCTTTTTATTATTGTTATAGTGTTTGCTTCCATTGTTGTGTTTTTGTTTTTTATTATTAGGGTTACTATTGTTATCCACACCCCAGCCAGGTATTTGTTTAATATACTCATCGAGCATGGCCATGATATTCTGAATTGGTGCGTTATCAAGGGCGGCATCTACTATACTAGCCATAGAGCTAGTCAGGTGTTCTTTCATGTCGTGCAGGTGTGTTCGTATCTCAGATGAGGATATAAGATTACATTCTCCTTCATTGGTACTCTGTACTGTCAGCTGTTGTGTGCTATTTGATTGCTGCTCTTGTGTACGCCCGGGTATAAGTGGCGTTTCAAGTCTGTTTAGATGTATCCTTGGTGTTAATGGACATGTTCTACGGATGCTTCCA